>NC_139230.1:120266813-120464065 GCF_977018435.1 Lepisma saccharinum
TTAACGGTTTCACCTTATTAATGTTGTGTTATATATTTAATATTATTTTCTAATTATTTTTTTTATTTTCTACCTATTAAAAAGAAATTGTATCGATAATGATGCATGATTTTTATATGAAGTTCAATCACAAATGAACCAACATGTCCTGATCAAGACTCGAACCTTTAAACTACAATTTTGCCCGACCCTGTGGCCGAGTGATTAGCACAATCGCGCTGCGACGCCAAGGGTCCCGGGTTCGAATCCCGGTCGGGCTTGGTTGTTTGTGAATGTCCATCATCAATTTCATCATTTCATCACTCATCCCCATCTTCGCAAATTAGCCAAGAGGCACAAAACGCGAAGTAAAATAAACTAAATCAATCAATCAATTTAAATTACAATTTCGAAATCGCGAGTCGACCACTCAACCAACCGAAGCGACTGCCAGAGGCAGTGGCGGCGATTGGTTCCAAAATTTGGGGACAAGGTGTAAAAAGTGGGGGTGGGGGCAAGGACAATTTACTTTCCCTTGGTACATAAGATTTAGCATAGTGCGGGGACAAAAGTTGGAAAAAGTGGGTGGGGGCAACTACACCCCTCGACCCCCTAATCGACGCCACTGGTCAGAGGCTTTTTCGAGTCCCTTACCTCTACCTCATAGCGCTGATGGAACCAGTCGGCTGTTGCCTCAAACATGGCCTAAAGGAATACGTAGAAAGGTAAACTGAAGTGACATCCATCCCAGTCACCAATGATTCCGTCCATGATATCTGAAATCGTATCCAAGTTAAACGATTTATGCTGAGCCCTGAATGTCTATGGTACAGTGATTCGGACCCCATTTTCAACTCTATATCCAGTCCCAATTAACCCCGATTAGTGGCTCTAATCGGTTTGGCGTCTGACTGCCACACGGGATACAAGAGTTCTATTCCCGGTGTGGGTGATCTAAATTAGGATTTTTTTCCGGCCTCGTCACCGAATTAAGCGGCTCTGGGGGCTATCCAGCTTCAAATCAGTGTGTACCTGGAGGCAAACCTACAGGTTAAAGGCGGCGCTGGTGCTGATCACAACACCTCCAAAATGGCCGAGATCGAGAATGTGTGGAACCCTAACCCAGTTCCCCTGAATGTGGCACGGTGAAGTATGCACGGGGAAGTTACCTTTACGTTACCAAATCCTTTCAACTAGACAGAGATACGAACAGAGGGTCTGTTAAAAAGGTTGTTATGTATTATTACAATATAACTTAATTCCAGTCGGGAAGGACGCGGACGCCTTGTAAAAAATTAGTACCAGGTACGATTCCTGGCGAGACACATTGAACCGTGATTTGAATCCGACATTTGAGAATAAAGCGAATTTGAAACCAATTTGGCTAATCAGAAAGACTAATCCCAGAATCACGTAAAGATTTCTCAAAATTGTAAGGGCAATTACGCTGTAAATGTATGGGAATTACAAATCTATTTATTAATTCTATAATATAACACATGGGGGAAAAATATAAGGACAGATAGAATAGGGAGAAAGAAGGGTGGAGCAGAGAACACTGGAAGCTACGCATCGTGATTCCGTGGCGCCGTCTTGTCCGAATCGAATAACCGTTGCAAGAGGTTTAACGATTTGTGAGATGGTTTGATAAGGTACCAGCTGCAGTCTGACTAAGCTTTTCTGTTGTTTGGTGTAGTCACTTCAGGCCACTGGCGTACGCACAAGGGGGGGGGGCTAAATGGTCTACAGCCCCCTATATTTTTATAAAATAAACAAATGAGAGCAGAAAAGTCGGGAACCCCCCATTAAAGTAATCCCCGATAACCATTGTTATCTTTCAATAACTTTTAAAACCAAGGTTTAAAATCGTATTTGGAGCTCATATCTGATAAAAAAAGGGACATTATAGAAATTGACTTACAGCGATGTAGCTTATTCTATGATCCAAGAAAGATATAATCTCTGAACCAGCGTTCACATTCAGCTGTAGCCCGACCCTGTGGCCGAGTGGTTAGCACATCGCGCTGCGACGCCAAGGGTCCCGGGTTCGAATCCCGGTCGGGTATGGTTGATTGTGAATGTCCATTTTCATCCATTTCATCATTTCATCACTCATCCCCATCTTCGCAAATTAGCCAAGAGGCACAAAACGCGAAGTAAAATAAACTAAATCAATCAATCAATCAATCAACATTCAGCTGTAGATATTGGAACAATTTTGATATAATTCACATAAACTTTGAGTGACGTGGCAATGTGTTGTGGAGTTTCTTTGTAGGTGCGAAGATTTTTAACTATTGACGCACACATCCTTTCGCTTACAAAGTTTGCCTGACATCTCACACACGTTCACAATTATCTAAATACCATGTATTTGCGTTTTATGGGACTGTATGCGAAAATATACCTGATTCTTCAAACCGGCTATTCATATTATTCACGAAAGAAGAAAATGCTTTGGAACATGGTTATCCTTAACTCCGAAATTATCGTCCTTCAAGGTGAATCAATTGTTTTCAATGCTTAAAGAGTAGCCATGTCTAAATATCTGAGAAACTGAACTGACGAGACGGAACTGAACGGTTCCAGATAATCACGAACCGGAAGCCGTTCCGGTCGGCTACGGTCCATTTCGAGCCCTGACCTCACCTTATGCTTCGTCTGTGTTTGGAAAATAACAATCTACGTGTAAATATTTTGTGCCAAACTTTCTTTGTTTTCGTTTTTGTAATCGGTGTAAAATGGGCGCACAGTACTGTAGTTACTAGGTAAATAAACAAATAATGTGGTGTTCTGAACTACGTTATTTGGGTTAGAGGTATTTTACCACTATTGTATGAAAGACGGAATTGTCCATTTCCATCATGAAACTGTGCGCAAGGGCAGGAAACAATAAACTGAGAAAAGAAGAGCGCGTTCAACAGCAAGGCGCCTTGAATTCCAGAGGTTAGGTTACAATGAACAGAAATGTATAGCTTACACTACGTACAACACGGGTTAAAATATTGAAATAATATATATTAGTATTTTAAACGATAGTTTTGTAAGACAGTAAATAAATTCTCAAGTCCGACTTCGCCACCCACCAAACACCCCCTCGGGTTCCAGCTGTGAGTCGCGCCCCATAGGTTGAGAAACGATGCGATCCAATGCCTTATTCCCCTTAGCATTTGAGTCGGACAGAAACAAGTTTGGGAAGAATGCTTCTGCAAGCTGTGTCAGTGCATGGCTCCTGGAAGTCTGGAGAAGGGTCGGCGAAGAGTAGGAATCAAGGAAGGAGAAAGATAACGTTTGCTTCAACAAATTAAACTTGCAGTCAGTGGCGTGCCCAAGGGGGTGGGGGATTAGTGGCGGTTATAACCCCCCGTTTGGCCCAGCATTCCTAAAAGAAAAATGTCAAAGGTAGGAAAATATGACAAAATGAGGGCAGACTGCCAAGACAAAGTATACGTAACTCCTCATTTTGTAAACTCCTGGGCACGCCACTGCTTGTAGTAGCATACTTTTATTTGCATTCTCTTATTTTAAGTTTGCAGGCAAGTTGTCCTTCACTATGTTTATAACTATGCCATATGCAATACAAAATTTAAGGATTGAAAGAAAATCGCTAAGGAGACCTAGGACAACGGCAGAATATAAAATTGCACGGCGTACTTCGGCGACAACATAAAGGGGATAAGTTCTATACAACCTCTCACCTCACTGAAAGCAATAAACGATCTTTCAAACCCATATATTTTATCTTCATATGTTTTTATGGGTATCACTGTAGTTGAGCCTGTGAAATTTTGTAAGCTAAGCCTAATGGCGGCAAGCGACTAAAAAGTTGGGAGTTGTGTTAATCACGGAGGAAACAAAATTTTCTCGTACATTTTTAAAGCGCACACATCGCGCTCTTTTACTAGCAGATATCTGCGTTTCTCATCGCTTTTCTTTTCTATTCAAACTCATGTAGTTGTGAAAGAAGTGTTTCCTTTAAATAACAGTGCGTGATGACTAATTCGACTAAAATATCGGGATAAAACTAGAGTTCATCTTCATCTTCGCGATTTGCCAAAAGTGGAAGAAAAGTGAAGTGAAATCAAATCAATTAATCAATTAGTAGTGTGTCATTACCGGTCGAGCATCCTTTTCTCCGTCGTTATTTAGATAACGATACGACACGCAGTCTCATTCATGCATCATGATGCCGGGGAATACATATTCAGCTTCTGGAAATGTCACTTATACATTTGGTTAATGAATTTTTCAAATATACGCTCTCCTTTCTCTCTCCTCCCCTACACATGCGCACGTGCAGACTAATTCATATGGGAGTGCCTAAAGGGGTGTTTCAGTTGACTATCTGGACAATGTTAGCCTATTTGTCACAAGTTAATTTTCCCCTTTCACAGAAACCATAAGGTGTGTGAAGATGAAATTTTAACTTATGGTTTATGAGTATGCGTTTTCACATGAGCACACGTTTTCTTATTTTTGTGAAGATATTTACGTTATTTACACATAAATAAATCTAATTAGAATTCAGTAACGCAACTGATATGCAAGAAAAACTGTATGCCATGTCTAGTAAATGGAATAATAATAAAGAGAATATTGATCTATTTTACCTACTTTGTGATGAATACTATAAATGTTGTGAGGTTGAAAAGTTTGTACTTCGCTAAAACACGGGACGTTAGAGATTTTATTGCCACAGCCAATTCCTGACGCGCACTTCTTTTCTGTGGAGGCAATGGAAACTGTTTGAGGAAATCTAATAAAACAGGGGAAAGTCAAAATTCTACAAATAACTAAGTTGGTACTTTCTTCAGCATTCCTTGGCACTTTCTATTTCTTTTCAACCGATAGCTGCACTGAGTTCACTATTCGAAGAGAAATGTACAAGAACCAGATAATTATTTATTATTACCCACACAGATTGATTTGATGGCACCCAACAAATGTCAAACATTTCGCTAATTTCCATCATTGTTGTTTCTACTGCTTGACCACTCTAGACCACTCTTGACCACTCTATTTTTTTCTGAAAATAAAATAAAGTGCATCCATAAAATATTTAGGGTACAATGACTATCTTTCTTAAAAACATCTTGAAGAGCAAGCTCGAAATTATGACTCAAACAGTGTCATTCCATTCAAAGTACACGTTCAGAGGGGGACATTTTCTTCCCATGGTTGGGAATGAAAATATAAATGTAGAGCAGGGCATGGGAAAAATAGAGGGGGGAAATTCCCCGGTTCACCCCTTCATTCGAATACTGCTTCATCCATCCGATCCTATTATCATTCACCTTCATCTTCGTGATTAGCCAAAAGTAGAAGAAATGCGACGTCAAAAAAATCAAATCAATCGGACTCTACTTCAAACCCTGTTTTCTCTAACGTAGACTGTTGCACCACTACAAACATCGCACTGATTACGTAGATCATTTTGCAAACTATTGTGGGTATTGTTAGCATTGTATTATTATTGTTTTGTCAAAATAGTTTGCTTGACACTCGTTAAGCAATCAAGGATTTCCTCTTATCACTGGTGAATCCCGAACGAAGGGTCATCTTTCTAGGCGGATTCCAGCTTTGGCTGCAAGTCGTTTCACTCTTCTGGCTTTAACTTTAGAAAGATCCGACCATTAAAATTCAAATCTCGAGACAGCAGAGGAGATTCATTGTTATAATGGTACTTTCTACATTCTTAATTTTTTGAGGACGCATTTTGAGGTGTTCATGCACCACTGGCAACCACTCCTATGCCCTCACATATCAATTTTAATTTGCTTCATATGTACAAGACGTTGTTTGAAAGTGTGTTAATATCGGGTGTTTTATAGACGAAAAAGTATATATATATATATATATATATATATATATATATATATATATATATTGGTTACTGGGACTCCCTGTTGGCGTAGTAGTAAACGTCGTCGCCTTGTAATCAAGGAGTCCCGTGTTCGATAACCAGTTGAGACATAAAATGGTTCGTATCCCAGTTTAAACTGTACGTCTAGTCCCGATTAACCATACTGTATGTAAAATGAACTTAAAACACGAACTCGATCAATCTATCAATTTGTTTACTGAAAGGTTCTATTCGGAAATGAGCAAAGCGTTTTCGTTACTTAAAAAAAAATATCCAACTTTAACCAACAAAATTATAATCGAAACGTTGCTTTATATATCTCGGCTATGACTGCTTGGAAAAGTTAAAGGACGCCACGATTGTTAAATGTCCGTCAACTCATTATATTAGCACAATAAATTCTGGGTTCGAATTCCTATGTCAGTTTCATCTGTCTATGTGGCAAATAAATAATCAATTAGAGCCAGAGATATACGTATATAAAGAGACAGTAAACATATAATTTTGGGGGGAGGGGTACTGACTGCATTTACGCACAGCATCGGCAGTATTAAAAACAAGGTCGGTAATTGCTATCAAAAGGTAAATAAAAGCAAACGTTGTTATTCACTTTGTTGATTTCTGGTTAAATATTTTTTTTACTATTTCATTATCGGAAGAAAAAATTCTTACACTCTACAGAAGAGAAATCATGTATTAATTTCCGAATAATAGTAACCATTTTATATCATATGCATATCATTAACATTATTCTGTTAAGGCTTGCATGTATCCTGCAGCGAAATAGGACACCTGCCAAAATACTTCATCGCAACCAAAGCAGTGACTCAAAGGCCAAGACAGTAGAAATGCATGTTCCAACGAACGTCAGTGGCTTAACCGTTATCTGTTTCACGGCGCCTGGAGTTGTCTCGCTGAGAGCTCGAGTTTCGGTTTCGCTTGTAAGTGAGTGAACACTTATATACACAAGCAACAGTGGCGTGTGCATGGGGGCAATTAGTTGGGAATACAGTACTCCCAATATGATTCAAGTTCGCTGTATTATTAACTTCAACTGCAAATAAAGATGGCGAAAAAGTGTGAATGTTTTCTGCTATCGCAATTGTCCCCAATGGCGTAGTGGTAACGGTATCACATTTAATGGTGCGGTTAGGCGTTTGATCACCATTAGAACCTCAGCGGCTGTTTCCATTGGATGATATTCAGCCAACAACTTCCCCGAAAATTGTTTGCGCGAAATCACACCCATTGCAATGATTACGGCAAACGTTTCGGAGCGTGTTGCAAACACTTTATAGGCATTGCACCTTCAGTGATTGTGGCAGTGATTGAAAGTGCAAATATAACGATTATATTCTAAATGTAGTCCTGCATTTTGTTTAGTCTCTCAACAATGACAAGACTATCTATTAGACTAGATAAAACGATGTGTAGGGCCTCCCACATTCCTCAATCGCGGCTAATTTGGAGGTGCTGTGATGTGAACAAGAAAAAGCATTGATTCAATATTAACATATTATTTTGAGGTTTAGAGAATGATAAAATATGACGTGTGTAACACTCGTGAAATAATTCGTTCCCTATTTATTAATGATGATAATTTTGCAATTATTTGCAACAAAAGAAGAAATTATTCATTAAAAAATTGCTTCTTGAATTTTAATGCTAAAAAGTATCAATATCTATTCATGTTACTGATTGGGAATGATCTACCAAAAGCGCGGATTTTCATAAATGACTAGCATGTGAGTCAATATGGGAAAACAACCGTCTCCTCGAATTAATAGCACGGAGTTAGTGTAGAAACTAGAGCCCCTGGTAGCAGCAGATTTTTCATTTATCCTTTATTAAAGTTCAAGTTGCTGCTTCTCATATAGTACATGCATGCGAAATATTGAGGACAGAGTGCTGAAAACAATTCTCCTCTCTTTCTTTGTTGCCACTAGCATTTCTAGTTTTAGATGAGAGTATTTACGTTTTGAACGAGTTTCCCCCCCTTCCCTTGAAGCAACAATGCGGCGAATTCAGCAGTCTTTCAACAACCACCCCTTCGCCCTCTGTGATGTCCCCAACTTAAAATATATATTAGCTTCAAGTACATTAACTTGACATGACATTTGTGTGAAAATGTAAAACAATTTACCAATTGATTTTAGGCGAGTTTAACCACAAATATTTAATTTTCGATAGTTATAACTGCGAAAGTCAGTTAACAAAGCAACACCTTAAATCCACAATCATGCAAATATAATTTATTTTATTTTAACGGTTATCCAATTTTTCATATGTCCCTGGTCATTAACACTGAGTTACACATACATATCTGTAGTTGGACGGCAGAAATACAACAACTTGAAGTATGGGGGCATACATACTATTCACCTTGAAACCACATCAACTTGAGGTATTGATACCGATATGGTTGAATGCTCGGCGGAGACCTGAAGGCGCCAATGCAAGTCTTATTCATCTTGCCACTTTTATCGTGTGCGTCTCGAGAATCACTCCTGCAAGCACAAAGTATTTCAGGTCGGCTCTGTGGCTGAATGGTTAGCGTAGCGTGCAACAAAACTCGGTGTCCTAGGTTCGCATCCTGGAAAACCTGGACATGAAATTATTTTTGTTCCAACAATCTGTTTCATCATTCATCCTAACCTTCATGTTATATGGGATATCTGCGAGAGGAATCCTCAATTTGAGGAAGACACAGCCATTTGCTGGTGTTATATAGAGATTAATTCGACTAATATTACTTCTCGCTTTTGTCTCTTTTGGTCAATCGCTAAGATTAGGATGGAATTGATGCGAGGGCAATAACAAGAATGTATGGGCAGTACGCAACAAACAGACTGAATCTGAGTCTAGACGCGAAAGCACCGATTGTCTGCAAAATGTAGCCCATCCAGAGCGGGATATATAGAATTTGGACTATCCTTTATTTTGGGCACTGTAGACATTTTTATTAATAATTTGTTCTCATGGTACTTAATTTTCACTAACTGCATCATGCTCTGTACTAATAACACTTGTAAAGTTCAAAACATTGATACATCTGATTAAAAATTACTCATTAAACTTCGTTTTCCTTTGAAACAGCCACTTTAAATATATATTTCGCCAGACAACACTAATACCGCACACGCACTAAAGGAAAACGAATCAACACTACCTTATGGTAGCCACACTGCACGCGAACCGGTAAATCGGTAAACAATGATGTTGATTTTGGTCGCCAATATCCCCCCAATTGACTTTTATTTGTTGGCATTCAAAATGTTTACATTAGTTTTTTCGAGGAACAATTACTTATATTCGAACAATAGAGTTGTACATACTCTTTGTATGATCTAGGTGACGTTTGAAAATAGGCCATGGTGAAAGAACTTATTTAATTGCTAGATAGTCCTTCGTTCACGAAATAAGCAAGTAAAAGGATTTGGCATGTTTCAATTTGCCATGGTTTTCACTTCTGCCCCTTCAGCATCTCATTTTTGTCTGGCCCTAGGTTATAGCCTAGGATAGCCTAATGGCAACCCCCCTTCCTCCCTGAGTCCAGGACGTGGAAGAGAGGTTGACATTTAGGCTCTTGCAGGAAAGCCATGCATTACACCCCGCTTCTGTTATCGTTATTTAAGGAACCCTCTCCATTTTATTTGCGGACAGTATTCCCCACGCTTTCAGTGACGTACTCACAAATGCAGTAAAGGGATGTGAACATAAGGTGGTTATAAAGGAGTCCCGGGTTCGAATCCCGGTGCAAGCACATGTGGTTCGGATTCCACTTTAAACTGTAGGTCCAGTCCCGATTAGCCTTACTGTGCATAAAGTGGACTTCAAACAACAAATCAAATCAAATCAAATCATAAGGGGTTATCAGATATTTCTTACCACTCCTAGATCATGCCATATTTTCCTAAATTTTATTTTTATTTTATTTTAAGGAAAGTTGAGCAAAAATAAGACTACCTAGTTCTAAAACTCCTTCTAAATACGCCACTGTTCTTAACTTTACAGCTGACATATCATAACACCCATCTATCACCCAGTAACAGAATTCACCTCCGATTAGCGTGAAACACAATAATAGCATGTTTTGTTAATATTTTCTCGCCAATCTTATATAAAATTAATCATCTCTATAACAGCTACGATGAAAAAACTCCGTGGCGAAACTGCCATGAATAACAAAGGCCTCTTAAGTGGTTTCCTTATAAGTTGACACGTGGTCAGCACATCGAATCCCTTTGCCTCTGTTATCTTTATCCTCTATTTCACGTAGCTCCTAAATTGCCTTCAAGAAACCGAAATGTTCGGTAATGGAATTGAGTTCTAAGTCTACTTTATGCAAAGATGGGCTAATCGGTGCTGACCTATAATTAAAAGTGGCATGCGAACCACAACGTGCATAAGTCCAACAGTAAGGGAGCGGTCGGAGCGTGGGTGACGCAAGCAGCTCTTTACAATGTCATGTTACCCCTGCGTTGTCAAAATGTTAAGCATTCTTGAACAGATGGTCGTCGCCTTTATTCAGTGCTAAGCATTTGTATCATCATGAACCTTAGACATCGAAAGAAGAGATGTAATATTTTTCTTTTTTGAAGCTTTTGACAACGTAGCAATGAAGGAAACTGGCAACAAGGCGGTACTCGGCTAAAAGCGATGTGGAGAGGAGAAAACAAATGACTGTCAGTGACGAATCTACATATTTTTGGCCCATCGCAAAGCATTATTTAAGTTGCCTTGAATGTAAAACAAACACACTTGTGAAAGGAAATGATAAAACATTTCCTCTTGTTCAGTTTCTTCTATTTATGTATGTTGTTTGCTTGTGTCTGCAAAGATTTGATTTTGTTATTTAGCATCGCTTTTATACCACTTTGGCTAATCGCGACGATGAGGATGAGTGATGATAGGATGAAATTAGGAAATTGATGCAGAAACACTTACAAAGTACACCCACGTCCAGGGGGAGATGCGAACCGTAACCATTGGCTTCATAAACACTGTGCTAAGCAGTCCGTGCGGAGATCGGAGTTTTTTAAATGTATAGTTTTAAGTTCACTTTTTTGCACAGATCGGTTAAATGGGACAGGACCTATAGTTTTAAAATGATATCTAACATGGTATACCTCTGTAGAGGGAGGTAGAATTGGAGAGGTACTGTTTGGCAAAATCATGTGCAGATGAAACTTTCGATAAGTCACTTGTGACAGATGTTTAAAGATACAATTCAGCTGGGAATGATGGACCAATATCTATTGCATAATATTTCTACATTTGCTCGCTGTTACTTTTAATTTGTCGAGATTTGGGTTGGGTATGCAGCGGTTGTTAGGTAACTAAATCACGTTTGATGGTTCCCAATTTAAATAGTACTTTCGTTCTATCCACGGGATTTTCGTCCCTGTCGCAATTATTAATCATTCATTGAACAAACCATTCGTTAACTTAATATTACGCACGTTCTCTCCAAGAACCAAGTACTAAAGTTAACTGTTGCATTTCGAAGTCCCTCCCGCCTTTCGTTTCACGCTACGGGGTTAAAGGGCCTCCCCCATGGCGCAGTGGTAGCGTCGTCGCCTTGTAATCAAGGGGTCCCGGGTTCGATACCCGGTGGAGGCACAAGTGGTTCGGATCCCACTTTAAACTGTAGGTCCAGTCCCGATTAGCCTTACTGTGCATAAAGTGGACTTAAAACACCAACTCAACTCAACTCAACAGCTACGGGGTTAAGAATTTCAAATAAGACGTCCTTATGTTTCTTTGTTTGATTTTCCTTGTAGATACAAGATTTAAAGAAGAATGATATAATATATAATAACGAAATATTGGATCACAGGTCTGTTTCCTAACTAAATCGTCAAAGAAAAGCAAACGCTGTTATTAATTTCGTTGATTCATAGTTCATTCTTTGCTATCTTCTTTATGTTAATTTTAGCGAAAGAGAAAACTATTTCACTAATTAATCTTTAATAATAATAATAATAATAATAATAATCGCCATGTTATAACACATGAGGTATAATTTTGTTACACATTGCTTGCAGCCAGCAGCAAAAATTACATACCAGTCAAAATAATTGAAAGCACTACTACTCTCGCAGCCTGGCAGGTAGAACACGGGAGTGTAGATTACTGAAGCAGATAACATCCACTCCTGCAAGCAGCAGAAGAGCTCTGAAGTTGAATTATATCGAGCTGAGGCATTTGTACATCTTATCATGATGCAAGAAAGGACAAATGCAAAAAAATGCTTTTCTGGGTTTCAAACACTAAAACTTTAACCTTTCGCGCTACACGTAAACAAAGACGGACTGCAAATAGAGAAACGCTCGTTTTGTTTTTTTTAATTTTTAGTTGATCTTCGTTATGAGGGAAAGGGTATATGCAGCAGATCTTTGGAAACACTCATATAGTTTGCAGGTAATGATAATTCCGTGTTAAAGTATTATATTCTGTAAAGTAAGGTATTTTTTGAGGGATCAGTGTAGTATTTTTTTGTCACCAAGTAATTTGGAGTTCTAAATTATAATTTGACTGGTACAGTCCGGCCAAGGGAAACGAAACTAGCTGGAAAGTACGATTCCAAACGCGAGAAGGGAAGCAGGTAGAACACCACCCTGTGGCTCTTGCTTGCTATAGTAAAACCACAAGCAAAAAAACCTGCTCAGACCAGCAAAGCCTGTGCACCGTACTCCTGCGAGGAGAGGAGGGGGAGAGTGGACCAGGCTTCCTTATGGCACGAGCTGAACGCTGGGACATTTCGTCCATGGTTTTTTTCCTCGTGGTCGCTCTGTAGGGTTCGCTTGCTGTGTTTATTACTGCTTTCTGTGTTGTGTTTGTGATGTCTCTTACAATTCGTAACAAACCGTTTCGAAGTGGAACAAAGAAAACAAAGACGTATTGGTCCCTGTTGCACATTCTACAAAACACCCTTGATATAATACACAATGCCACAAACCAATCAGTTACTACATGTTCTTTACTGTATTTATAATAGTTTGCATAATAATACTGTTGATACTATTCTGATTACTGCTGTGTACATTTGTGCTAATTATACGATTTAATAAGGATACCAATTTAATTGAATGACCGAAAATGAAGTTCCATGTTTACAAACAAGTTTATCTACTAATGTGACGTAATGAATACTTTCCTGATATGTTCCGTTTGCTTATATAGTATATGGATGGTTATTTCTTTCATTCTGTACCCTTACATAATTCGTAAACATCTATACGTATTTTGGCGGCGATGTTACTACGTTTGAGACTTCATTGTTTTTTTCAACAGCTGACGATTTTCACGAAACCGGCTTCCTGAACAAAGTGCCCCTATTTTGCCAATGCGCACTTTCGTCCATGGTCTCAGCTAAGGTAGCCAGACAGTATGTCTGTAGGGCCACCCCGATGGAGGCAATCTCTGTGCCTTGTAAGCAAGGGGTCCTGTGTTCGATGGAGACACGTAGTGTTATAATTCAACATTAAACTCTAGGTCCACCATGACTAACCTATTTGTACATAAAGTGGATTTATAATAAAACCTCAAATCAATTTAACTGATTCTTCTAAGCTTTTAGGCCCAAAACATTAACAAAATATAGGATATATATTATTCGTAACTCCTTTTCGCTCTTAAATTTTACAGTGATTTTATACTTCTTTTTTTTAAATCCTGCAATATTGTATGTTTCCCACTATTGAAATTTTTCTATACATATATTAATGCTGGACTAAGAACGCCTCAATTTCCAATCAAGCTTTGTAATCAAGGGGTCCCGGATTCGATGTCTAGTAGACACACATATTGGTTCGGATCCCATTCAGTCCCGATTAGTCTATCTGTTCACAAATCAGACTTGCAACAATCCATTATCTCTTTACCTTAATATCCAGGAACAGTAACTTGTCGATCTGAATTCTAATTTGCTAATTCTTCACATGTTTACCAACACGAGTCTGCGAGGAGTAGCGATCGACAAGCGAAAATAACAATTATACCAATACAAAATTAGATTATAGCAGTATACATTGACTTGCATTTTGTTACTTCCAGTTTGCAAATGCAGCAGTAGTCACGTTGTCATTGTGCACATATTTTGATTGAAAGAAAAGCTATAAGAAAACCGAGGACAATGTCAGAATGTCAAAGAACACGGCACACAGTAGTGGCAAGAGAGAGGGGTGAAGGTACACGTCGCGAAAATTGGTTGCTATTGCTAAGACCCTTCATTCATTTCTGACATTCACTTGCAACCTCGCAATTAGCCAGAAGTGGTAGAAATGCGACGTCAAATAAACTAAGTAAACTAACAATAAGTATAAAACAATTGCAAAAAACATGCATGACACTTCGAAATATGGATTTTTGAATTTAGTAATCCTCTCTTAACAGTGGCGTAGCAACATATAGCGAAGCCCTGGATGAGATTAGAATGCGAGGCCCCCATCCAATGGTGGAAATTAAATGGAAGTGGGGGTGAGCAGTTGCTCCCCTCTTTTTTCAGAACTGTGCTGAACCTTATCTGCCAAGGGAAACTAAACTGACCTTGTAATTTCTGTTTTCTAATCATTGATGCGTGTTTACAAGACATTCCAATTTAGTCGGAACAGTCTATTCTTTCAAATCCCTGTCCCAATTTCTTTCAAACTCAAGTCGTAATTTGACTAAATGTTTCGAGGTTTTATTTTGGAGGCGTTAACCCCCATTTAAACATGTTCTTCATTTTAATAATGATTGCTAATTATTAATAATAATTAATTAATAATTATTTCTTCCCGATACTTTGGACCTTAACATTGCAACTCTACAATTCTACAATTAGGAAAGATAATAGTAGGCAAATTGTTCACCACCATTTTAATTCTCTCATTACTCTTTAGTGTTGCCCATGGGACGAGACGGGACAGGCTTTTAAAAATTCGAGACGAGACGAGCTTGACCATGTGTCATAAGACAAACGAATATTTTCGAGACGAGACAGCATTTCCACGAGACTCCACGAGACGAGACAGGCCAAAGTCTCGTCTCGTGGGCAACACTACTCTACATCCTGTGTTCTTCTAAGGGGTCATTGATTCTTTCGATGCGAAGCTTATGTTGACTGCGTTTCTATTTCAACCCATTATCATGACACTGTGGAAAACAGACTGAATGAAAATACAGTGGAGATGGACATATTGCTTTTACCGTTGGGTGTACACTTAGCACTATACGAGCTACGAGCTAGCACTAGCTCGTACAATAATACTACCGAAACATTGGTGGTCACATCCAGTACTCCCAACAGCATTTCACCGACCAGGGTCGACCACCTGGTTAGCACAACGCGCTACGACGCTGTGGGTTCCGGGTTCGAATCCAGGGTTGGGCATGGACGTTCTTTGTGAGTGTTCCGTGATCAATTTTCATCATATCATCACTCATCCTCATCATCGCGATCAGCCAAAAGTGTCAGAAAATCGACGTAAAATAACCTAACTCAACAAATCCAATAGCATTTCGGATCTTCTCTTTTGTTCCACATTTTCGGATCTGTCTCCAAACTCCTCAAAAAAATTCTGGGTACGAGCCTGTTCTAGGAAGGAAGGAAACAACGCAAGCTTTTAAATGTCTCACGCTTGCTTCGTGCCAGTTAGAGGTGTTTGTTGTTAACTTATTAAAATCGGGAGTGCAAGGTCAAGAGATTGAAGAGAATACAAGACAAAGGAAGTTCTATTCAATGAAAGAATAAATGTGTAAAAATGTCTAAGCAAGTTTTCGTAAATTTTTCCTAACAGTTTCACATGAGAAATACGACGATCATTTTTTACTTCTTTCGTGCCCCTTAGACTTAAGACCTGCCTGCCTGTATGTTATGCCTCTGATTGGACGTATTCATTCAAATTATAACGTTTAACTAGAATTTAAAACCAGATAAATACAGAATGTTTTAATATTACTGCCCACAAAAAAAATAGCATTTTCCATGACCCCCCCCCCACTTCTATTTATAACATTTTTCATATCAAGCTCCTTTAAGCGCGAAGTCCCGTGCGGTCGCGCACTTCTTCCACCCCTTGCTACACCCCTGCCTCTCAATGCCTTGGATTGTCTCGAAAGTGAATATTCTTTACGTTGCTAAACTAACATTTTCCCCCTAGGATAGTGAAATGATCCACATTAATGAAGCGACTGAAGAATGCGACGTATGTTTACGTTAATTTTAAGCGTTTTTCTACGTCGTAGGTTAATCGTTAATGAGCATTAATGGTGGAATCCGAATGAACACGATGATATATTCATTCCTCACCCAGGATTCAAAAGTAGGGCTTCTGGCTTCGTAGCCACTTCTTCATGGAGGCTGGAAGGTAAGTAATGAATACATTTGATTAGATGATTTTTAGCGTCGCTTTTTCCATTTTTGGCTAATCCAAACGACGAGGATGAGTAATAATATGATGAAATTGATGAAGGGAACCGTCAAGGGAACACCATGCCGTGTTCCTCCAACGCATGTCGAACCCGCGACCCCTAGATACATCAGAGCGTGGTGTGCATCATTCATGTATCCTTCACTACGGCAGAGATCGAGAATGTGTGGAGCCATATCATTTGCTCGAATGGTGTCACGGCAGACTGCCATACACAGGGGAGAACTTTACCTTTTGTAACAGTCGCCACATATATTTTGATGGCATAAAATCTTCGCTGTCCCTTCAAGTACAGTTGCTTCTGTAACTTTGTAAATATTGTTATATAAAGACCACACTGAGGGAAGGAATACGCTATCTTTCACTAAACCTGAATACAGTGTGACCATTTACTTCATTGCATTATTAATTATAAAATTCAATCAAATACACGGCTATAAATTATCAGGTTTAGAAACGGGAAGAGTATTTATGTCGTTTACGTTTTAATTTGCCATCTAGAAAGTAATGTTTACTACAGTGGATTTAATATTTTCGTTAAGGTCATAGAAGGCAAATATGTTGTTTTCAGGCATTATATAAAAAATTAAATCGATGTCTTCAACTCGAGCTTTTTCCGTCGAAGTTTTCTGGTGGGGAACATTATCAAATGTACATGTCATTGTTCTCTCGGTTGTTTTATGCATAAGATGGCGCAGTGGTAGCGTCGTTGCCTTGTAATCAAGGGATCCCGGGTTCGATAACCGGTGGAAGCTCATAGTGGTTCGGATCCCACTTTAAATTGTAGGTCCAGTCCCGATTAGCCTTATTGTGCATAAAGTGGACTTAAAACACCAAATCAATCAATCAATTATGTATAAGCGAATATCTCTGCGTAAGCATTTGTATGTTATCTTTTTACATTTGAACTATGAAGAAACACACGCAAACCGAAGTGACGAGCAGGACACAGTTCCTACTTTGTGAAAATAACGCAATGGAGAGATCAAGCGTAAGATACCGTGACAACAGACACAGGGGGAAAATGCGCGGTGAACTTACTACAAGCAGGGAAGCGAATGTTTTGCCCCTGCGACGTTTTGGGGTGAAGACTTTTCCCTCTCGTCTAGTCGCACGTTAAACAGAGCGAGCGAGTGCAGAAGACGTCAAATACGTGTAGCATGCAACGTCGCAAAAAGACATCGCAGCTCTCTGTCCACGGTTTCGGCGCGGCTGCAGAGGCGAGAGTGAAAAACTTCGCTTCACTTATCAGTGTTGCCAAACACGACTGTTAAAAAAAGAACTGTATTGAAATTAAATGTAGTTAAGGATTGCAATCAAGCCGTTAACTTTGAGAAGTGTAAACGTTTGTCTTCGTGTTCTACGAATAGGGATCATATGTTCGAATACCGTACGAGTCTTGGGATGCTTTCAGACCGAAGCGAGAAGCGACACGTGTCACTTGGAAACAAACACTCAATAATATATGCTATGCTGCACGGGTAGTGTTACTTCAGTGAGAAACCCCTCGTTGCTTGTCGCTTCGTCCCAATGGAACTTTCGTACCGAAGCGATAAATGGCTTTGGAAACAAAAATTCTTAAATAAATAAAACTTTCTAACAAATGTGATATGACAAACTACACGTGCCACTTGCATGTTTCACGCACTGGGGATGTTATGGTGTTGCTTCGGTCTGGTGGTCATGCCTACGCATTGAATGCTTTCTTGCAGAGAGATTTTAAACCGAAACGACAGGCAACAAGTAGCAAACGACGGCTGCAAATGACACTGAAGTTCATACCGAAGTGACAAGCGAAAAGAAAGACAAGCCACTTCAGTCTTCAAGTAAGCATTCACTGTTAAAGCCCGAACACCAGACCTAGGCGACCAAATTCAGGATATTGACAAACGGAAGTAACAGGCGAGACTTGCTTCTTCGTTTCGAAACGTGTCGCTTCTCGGCTTCCGCTTCTGAAAGTCATGGATGTCATGCAGCGTGTCGCCTTGGTCTGTTAGAGCATTTGAGAAAAACGCTTGCTTGTAGACAGAGGTATCGTGTCACTTGTCACTTCGATATGAACACCCCCTCCCTTTTGCCGGATCGCTTGTCGCCTTGGTCAGAAATCTCCATTCTTATCCTCATCATGGCCGAAAGGAGACAAGTAACGAGTTTCTACTGATAGCATCGTTTCCTGGTAATGGAAGAAAATGAGCTTTACAAATGGATTTCTGTTTACCAGTATTATAGTAAAACCCAACTAATAATTTGTTATAGGCACATATAGAAGGGTCACATTTGGAGGAATAAATTCTATTGTAGCATTTTGTTTGATTGCAGGATTAAAGCCGACCCCCGTGGTGGAGTGGTTAACACATCGCGCTACGACACCAGGGTTCCCGAGTTCGAATCCCGGTCTGGGCATGGATGTTGTGGGAGTCGATTCATCAATTTCATGATATCATCAGTCATCCCCATCTTCACAAATTAGCCATCAGTGGTACAAAAAGCGAAGTAAAACAAAACAAATCAATTACAATTACACTTGGAGGGTTAGAAGATAATAGAAAAACAGATCTGGTTCCAAAGTTTTAAGTTGGCAACATTGACAGCTCGGAAGCAACAAGACGGCCAGGCGAGAGGGGAACCCCGTCGGCATTTGCACGTACCTTTCCTCGCCTCTCAACCCCCTGGGATGTTCGGTACCAATACATGCGAAATAGATCCAAGATTTTACACACCCACACTTCCTGGTCCCAAGAGATGCGATTAAACACCACACTTTTACACAGACGTGAAGCTTCCAGAGCTGGCAGAGTTTAACACACACGTTAACACACAAATCGAACAAATGGCGACTTCTTGGTACCTTCGAAATACTTCGCGTACATGTCGAAAGGGGTCTCAGGAGTCTCGCAATGGTCTTTTCTTTGTTGGGACCGGCAAAAGTCCCAACAATTTTTTTGGTCCCATTAAGAAAGGTGTTTAAACATACACTGGTTCCCACAAGAATATATATCTGCGTACTCACACACACACACACACACACACACACACACATACGTGTAAACGTGGTCTTATAAGGCCCGAGTGAGTGTACATATGTTGTTGGAACCACTATAATTTGATAAATTAGCATAATCAAAGTCATTTTAAAATGTCGAGACCATGCATGTGATTACAAATACCACCGTGGTTTTTGAAAATTATCATTTATGCAGTTTCCCTCACGAAAAAATGGTTACTATTCTTGTTGGAACCTGGTACCAATATCACCTGTCTAATTTACGTGTTGTAATTTTTAATACAATTGCATCCATTGTGGGTACCGATCAATATTGCACAAACCGTCCAACCAATCACAATTCTTGTAGGTCACATGATTTCTTCCTGTGTGTAAGAAGCTACGTGCCATACCGAATTGGGCAATAGTTGTGAAATGCGCTTTACGGCGTCAATTGAGAGCGCGTAGCTTGCGCGTCTCTGTCTCGGCACAGAGCATTAGGAAGGGGGGGGGGGAAGAGTTCCTCTCGCGGGAAGGGCGCAGTTGAGGAAGGGCGCAGTCAGACTGCTGCGCAGTCAGTGGCGTACTGAAGGAGTTTTTGCCTCACTGTGGAATTGAGATAATAATCACATTTACCCTAATCGCTTACTCTTAATTTTTACTTTGCATACTTTTTTGTGTTGTTTGAAGATTTCAGAAATCAAAGCAGACTTGTGCGGCCTATCATGCCGCAACGGTGTGAACTTTATTGGCACGCTACCAAGCGAAACGCAATAGGTAACAAGCGACAAGAGATACGTATCGCTTGGAAGTGAACCCTCAGTAATCAATTCGACCTTTCGCATTGATGCGACAGGGAAAGCTGCACATGTCTTTTTCCGCTCGATGCATTAGGTTTTTCGCTCATTAGCGGTGAATTTCTTGCTTTAGATTGAAGTCGCCAGTGTTCATGGGCGCCCGGAAGGGGGGCAAGGGGGGGCGTGCCCCCCCTGGAAAATGAAAATCAACCAAAAATTATATATTTCACACATATAATTTCATTTCAGCCACAATAATGTGTGTTAATGCACGAACATGATAAATTCAAATTTAAGCAATATTTTTTTAGAGAACATTGGGGAAAATGTGGCTTAGTTGCCCCCTGGAAAAAAATACCTTCCTTGCCCCTCCCTGGAAAAAATCCTGCTGACGTTCATGCCAGTGTTGCCTGTCGATTGTCGTCTGCCACTTGTCGCTTCGATCTGAAGTCTCCTTGAAGGGGCAAGGGGAAGAATTCTGACTGAGGCGACAAGCGACAGTGTGCTTCCACATCGACAAGAGACACGGGTCCCTCTTGTCATGTAGACTAAGGCATTCACCACCCGTGCACGACAACAAGTGGAGGCGTCACGATGCACAACATTGATAAAATAGCCAGTTTGAGTGACACAACCAAGCGACATGCAATATTTGCAGCTTACCTTGCTTTATCAGTTCAAAACGTTGCATTGATTACCGAGGCTTGTCGCTTGTCGCTTTACGCTTCGGTCTGGAATCTGCTTAAACGGCATAAACGGCAGGCGACTGGCGACATGGAGATTTTATACCAAAGCGACAAGCGACATTAGACCATTTAATATAAGGCAAAACTTTCACCGCGCATGAGCGAACAAAAGTACGAAGCGACATGATGCACGGTATTAACAAAACTGGCCAATCAGAGCGACACGCAAGCTACAAGCTACAGCTGCATCCTGTCGTGTCGCTTCTGTTAAAAAGGTTCAATTCATTACTGCTGGTTCGCTTCCAAGGGACACGTGTTGGTTCGTGTGTAATCTCCCTTACAAAGCATAAAAGCTGCAAACGACAGACGACAAGTGAGACGACAAGCGACACGGAGAATTCACACAAAAGCTGCAAGCGGGAAGCGACACTAGCACAGTTAGTTTAAATTTAAACATTCACCTCGCATGAGCTAACAAGAGCACGAGGTGACAGGATGCACGCTATTGAGAAAACTGCCTAATCAGAGCGACACGTGCAGCTTGTCCTGTCGCTTTGATACGAAAGGTTGCATTTATTTCTGAATGCTGGTTTGCAAGTGAAGCGTGTCATGTGCAGCTTCTCTCTGAAAGCTACACCAAGCCATTGTTTTATTGAATTCTCCTCAGGAAAGGAAGAGAATGCTTATACAAATATAGTCTCCGTAGATCATTTACGAAGCCACTCGTTGTATTTGAAACTCTATTTTATGTGCACACTCAGCGTGCACTTTAATCTACTGAAGCGGCCTTAACAAATTATTCGCTGGAACTAGGATCTCACTTTCCTCATCGTTGTGAAGGGTCACTCGCAATAGAATTGTTACGATTTTATCTCTCTGGGTGAGAACAGAATTTGGAGACTATAGTCCACAAAAATTTACTTCTTCTGTTGGAGTTATTAGATTGGGGGCGGAGGGTGGTGCTTCAGATAGCTGTTCCATGTAGACTGTACATTTGAACAAAAGGAGCAAAGGAAAAGTATATTATTTAATTTCTTTGTAAAATGAATTAAGTGTTAATTTACCAGAAGTCCAGTACAGTAAAACTATCCAAGTATATAATGGTGTGAGTCTTAATCGACATTTTAATTAAACCATTCTTCACAAACTGATTCAAAATTGAATAGAGCAGTGGTTCCCAAAGTGTGCTCCGCGGCGCCCGGGGTGTGATATTTTCACTGAAATGCCACTTACTTGTTAGTCTACAGATGGTTTTAGATATGATTGTTTCAAACATTTGTTTATTTAGTCCTTTTTACATAATCAATGTTTCTGAATTTGAAATATGTGCTTAATTTTTAACTTAAGGCAAGCATCCTAACAACACTAACTTAGCGTTGCAAGTTTTAGATAGGCCTATGCCTACATTCTGACTTGGGCGCCGCGGAAAAAATTTGAAACTACAAAGTTTGGGATCCCCTGACATGGAGTATAATTTTAATAATGAATGATTGACGTATAAACTCGATGTGAAGCGTACAGAAATGTTTGTTTCGCGAATGGAGCGGACAAGAAAATGTTTTATAAATCTCATTCCTTGCAACCACCCATTCACAGTAACTGTTGATCACCTGACCTCTACTTCCACGTCACCCATGAAGTTTGCTGGTGTTTCTTTGCGTCCTAGCACAAGCATTTCGTTTTCGCGCCTTTTTTACCGGACGCCCGGTCCTTTCTTACTTCGGTTGTTATTCTCGCAGTCAAGTAGGAGGGGTACGAGTTCCACCTAAGGCCTCCCCGATGGCCCTGTCGAC
The DNA here is from genome assembly GCF_977018435.1 of Lepisma saccharinum. Lineage (NCBI taxonomy): Eukaryota > Metazoa > Arthropoda > Insecta > Zygentoma > Lepismatidae > Lepisma > Lepisma saccharinum. Next base: position 120,289,330 of record NC_139230.1, read on the forward strand.
CTCCTTGGCGGAGCGGTTAGCACAGCGCGCTACGACGCCAGGGGTTCCGGGTTCAAGTCCCGGGTAAGGCATGGATATTTGTGTTTGTCCAAATGAGAAAAACTGAAAATTGAGAATAACCGAGAAATGAAAACCTTGAGATTATAATGAAAAAAGGGGGATACTTCTGGTTAGGGGTATTCCTTTAAAAAAATGGCGTAGTGGTTCCTTCGTCGCCTTGTAATCAAGGGGTCCCAGGTTCGATACCTGGTGGAGGCACTTCGTGGTTTGGATTCCACTTTAAACTGTAGGTCCAGTCCCGATTAGCCTTACTGTGCATATAGCGGACTTAAAACACCAACTCAAAACAAACGAGTTCCACCTGCACCAAAAGCAAGCATACAGTCAAGAAGTTTAAATATCGTACGTCTTCAGGATAAAAAATAACCCTTTTTACCACCTTGCTACCTCCATATCACAAACACGTCACCCTTGCAATACGCAACCACGAATAAGAAAGAGAAAAGAACCAACGTTCTCGAGGCCGAGTTGGGAGAAGTATATTATGGTAAATAATCATATCGTACAGTCACGGACACTTCTTTGTTGTAGCAACACTATTAACTTTCAACGGAATCATTACTACCCAGAAGTGTCCGTGACAGCACAACCCTAATCTGATGCTGCGTTACATTTTTCTGGAATGTCGACTAAAAAACTCTCATAACTTGTCGCAATAAAACAAGTGGCTTCACCAAAGTGAGGTAGAGACGAACACACCATTATTCTGCACTGTTATCTCAAGAGTCCGATATTAGCAACATAGGGAGACATTTCTTAGTCACAAGAAATGCTTTAAATTAATTACTTATAAAAAGTAGACGGTGTCGTCTTGGCAGAACATACTGACTCAAATACGGTCTAGTTTTATTATTGTGTGTAGTTTTACCAACTAACCTTGAAAGAGACAGTTTGGATCGACGTACACACGGAACATTTTCAACCAATGGCAGCAAAAAACATGTCGCTACTAATACATAGCGACGTAGTGCCACAAGCCTACCAGCATACAATGAACAATCTCTATTTTATGGTGGTATTTTAAGACTTTTAATTTTAATGTCGTTGGAAAGGTGTAGAGTTCTAAATACAAAAAATACTAATAAATAATATGAATGTGAAACATGCAAGGGTAAAGTAAAGTGCATTACAGGTTTGCATGGATGTAGTTGTAAGGAGCCACATATTATATCACTCTTAATGTCCCAATATTTTGGAACATTTCTTGATTTAGGGCAATTATTTGGAAAATATTGACCGTCGACGAAGCTGCTATGGCTGCAGTCATCTGTAGAAGACACAGAAAATCTCAGTCCGGATCAGCTCAATCTATGGCATAAACTCGTTCTGACTCTTGTAATTGTTATTCGGTCCAGATTTGAAAGCATAACTGATGCAAGGCCTCTTGTTGAGTGAGCGTGTCATCCGTTTCTTTTCCTCCCTCCTAATTTATGATGGCGGGCCTCACGCAAAAATTGCATAATTTTAAAGAGTTGGAAGTTGCATGAACGTTTACTACACCCTATCTGAGAAATGATGACTACAATGACAGAAATATATTAATGTTGCAACAAAGTTATCATTGAGAAATTACAACATCTTGTAACTTGGATGTCTAGAAAAGTATTACAAGAAAGTTTGAACATTGTATTTTTGACTTCATTAAAACGTGATGAAAATGTAGGAACATTTTTATTAGATTCTCGTATTTACAGTCAAAAATACAATTAATACCTGCTATTTAAAATATTCTGGCACAATACCGTCTCCCCGATGGTTCAGTGGTAGCGTCGTCGCCTTGTAATCAAGGGGTCTTAAGAAATCTTGTTAATAATAAGTTGATAGGATTATTTGTGTGTAAAATATTTGTGTTGACGTAAGAAAGTGAAGAGAAAAAGCTGTATAGTTTGATCGGCTGAGCAGGAGGCTCTTTCGTTGCAGCTGTACGGGATTAAGGGATTAGCAAGCTAGCGATAAGTAGGTCAGTGCTACAAACATGGTTCGAACGTCGATCTCTCCTTCTCAGGACGAAACAGCCGAAATAGGCTGGAATAAAATACTTGAATGCTGCGGAAAATAAGTTTGTTATGAGGGGACAATAGAATGTAGTTTTTGTAAAAAGTTGTACCATAAATCTTGCGCGGGAATGAGCGAAGAAGAATTTACGAAATTTGAGTTGCATAGAAGAATTTTTTTCTTCCAAGATATGCTACACGCTGTCAGAAAAGGAAAAGTGCACAGGGTGTTCAAAAATTAACTGACGAGAATAAAGAGAGCGTTAGCCTCACGACACTTTTATTATTTATGAAGCAGAGTAGAGAAGACGATAGGCAAGAGCAGCTTAAATTTAGAGAAGAGGATAGCTTTGGCTGCAAGTCGTCTCACTCTTCTGGCTTTAACTTTAGAAAGATCTGACCATTAAAATTTCGAGACAGCAGGGGAGACATAGTTTTCATTATTATTATAATGGTTGATTCTACATTCTTAATTTTTTGTGGACGCATTTGGAGGTGTTCATGCACCACTGGCAACCCCCGTGCTCACTCCTATGCCCTCACATATCACTTTTAATTTGCTTCATATGTACAAGATGTTGTTTGAAAGTGTGTTAATATCGGGTGTCTAATAGAGCAAAAAAAATAAATATTATACTGTTACTCTTCTTTGTACTCATAATATATATATATATAGGTTACTGGTACTCCCTTTTGGCGTAGTGGTAACGTCGTCGCCTTGTAATCAAGGGGTCCCGGGGGGTTCGATAAAAAGTTTAGTCAGAAAACGGTTCGGATTCCAGTTTAAACTGTAGGTCCAGTCCCGATTAACTAATCTGTAAGTAAAGTGGACTTAAACACGAACTCGATCATTCTATCAATTTGTTTATTGAAAGGTTCTATTCGGAAAAGAAACAAAGCGTTTTCGTTACTTACGAAAAATTATCCAACTTTAACCAACAGAATTATAATCGAGACGTTGTTTTATATATCTCGGTTATGACTGCCTGGAAAAGTTAAAGTACGTAATGATTGTTAAACGTCGGTCGACTCATTTTCTTAGCACAATAAATTCGGCTTCGAATTTCTATGTCGATTTCATCTGTCGTATGTGGCAAATAAGTAATTAATTAGAACCATATATATATATAAGAGACAATAAACATATCATTTTGGGGGCAGGGGGTAGCTACAGACTGCATTTACGCACAGTATCGGCAGTATTAAAAAACAAAGATTGGTAATTGCTTTGGTAATATATCAAGAGGTTGATTTCTGGTTAAATATTTTTTTACTATTTCGGTGATGTAAATTTTATCGCAAGAGAAAATTCTTGCACTCCGCAGAAGAGAAATCATGTATTAATTTCCGAATCATAATCACCATTTTATATCATATGCATATCATTAACATTCTTCTGTTAAGCCTTGCATGTATCCTGCAGCGAACGACGGAAACCTGTCAAAATACTTCATGGCAACCAACCACGACTGTAGAAATGCATGTTCCAACGAACGTCTATTTCAGGCGCCAAACAGTCGGGAGTTGTATCGCTGAGAGCTCGAGTTTCGGTTTCGCTTGTAAGTGAGTGAACACCACAAGCAACAGTGGCGTGTGCATGGGGGCAATTAGTCGGGAATACAGTACTGCTAATATGCTTCAAGTTCGCTGTAAAATTAACTTCAACTGCAAATAAAGATGGCGAAATGGTGTAAATGTTGTCTGCTATCGTAATTGTCCCCAATGACGTAGTGGTAACGATATCACATATAATGATTTGGTCAGGCGTTCGATCACCATTACAGCCTCAGCGGCTGTTTCCATTGGATGATATTCAGCCAACAACGTCCCCCACAATTATGTACGCGAAATCACACCCATTGTAATGATTCCGACAAACGTTTCGGAGCGTGTTGTAAACACTCTTGAAGGTGCAAATATAACGATTATATTCTAAATGTAGTCTCTTAACAGTGGGGCGTTACCCCCACACCCCCTATACGCCTTCATGGCGTAGTGCTAAGCACTTTACCTTTCTTTTACCTCTTAACAATGACCATACTATCTATCAGACTAGATAAAACGATGTGTAGGGCTTCACACACCCTTCAATCGCGGCTAATTTGGAGGTGATGGTGATGTGATGTGAACAAGAAAAAGCATTGATTCAATATTAACATATTATTTTGAGGTTTAGAGAATGATAAAATATGTGTAAAACTCGTGCAATTGGTTCTCTTTTTTTCAATGATGATAATTTTGCAATTATTATAATTATTACATAACTGCACCTAATATAAACTACAAAGGAAGAAATTATTCATTAGAAAATAGTTTCTTGAATTTTAACCCTCCAGTACTCGCGCGGGTGACCATTGTCACCCAGCCCCTTTGTTTTCGTTACCGCCAAGTAGTGTGGACGAGGGGAGTGGTAGGGGCTTCAGTACCTTCCGCCTACATTTCCAGCTACCTGACTAGTGTGCTTTTGTATGTTGTAGTGAACAGTGGCCCTTGTTATTGCGCTTGAAAGTCAGTTGGGTGACACTTGTCCCCCGCGCGATTAACGGCGTTATGAATGCACCAAAGCGTCCAAGACTCTGTAATAGCTCTCTTATTTTGGACGTATTGCTTGGTGAGAGTTCCGATGAGGACCATGTTGTGGAGAATGATAGTGACGATGGTGGAGATGACCATTTAGTTGTCCAGGACGATCTCTTTGACACCGAAGAAGAAGGTGAGCCAAAAAGGACCAAGTGAAAAATGGCAAAAATGACCTGGCGTCAAATGCGGAAGAAGAATCCAGTGATGAAGAGGACATCCCATTTGCAAATTTATGCATGGTAAGAGACCAGTTTAAAAATGTAATGAAGTGGAAGAACTATCCCCTCAGCCCAGAAATATACGAACCAGAGCTGACAACATTATTTTGTGGCTCCCAGGACCAACTGGACAGGGTAGGGAAGCACGCAGTGCACTTGATTGCTTTGTACTTTTTAACGTTATTGGAACTATAGTTACATCAACCAACATTTATATTGACCATATAAAGGAGCATTTTAGCCGAGACAGGGACGCCAAACACACGAATGTTTATTGAAATTCGTGCTTTCATAGACATTTTGCTACTAACCGGCTGTTTGGGGAATAACAGGAAAAAAACTAAGCAGGTGCGGGACAACTCTGCAGGGACTGGTGTGGAAGTCTGTTATCTTGCCATGAGTGAGAATAGATTTCATTTTCTCATGCGATGTCTTCGTTTTGATGACATCAGAGATCGTCAGCAGCGAAGAGAAATTGATCGACTTACGCCTATCAGAGAAGTCCTAGAACTTGTGGGGCAAAACTTGCGGCACATAAAAACAATAAAGACTTAAATATAGCTGTGGTCAAGGCCTGATGTCACTGCTATCTGTGTGGGGAGCGAGAGACAAAACCACCAGAAAACATTGTGAAAAATGTGACCGTCATATCTGTAATGATCATTCATCAATTGTTTGTACTCAATGCTTGGAATGGGACTAAGGTAATACAAACATTGCAACTGTAAAATATTGCTGACTTCTTAGTATTCTTATGTACAAATGTATTTCTGTAGTTAAACATTCATTTCAATCTTGATATTCAAAATGTGAAACAAAATAAGGACATTATAGGCCTAGTTATTACATTGAAATTTTCAACCTACAATATGCGTAAAATAAATATTACGAGCAACAAACATTGTTGTGACTATACTCTTTGTATATGTAAAATGCAGGGTACGCTTTAGCGATTTCTTTTGCCTTATAATATTAGCCAAAAATATGTTAATATATATGTTTATGGATTCCCATTAAAGCTGTCTTTCAGATGAGCAAGGAATTTTACAATGTTACCCTGCATTAAAAAAAAGTTATGGTAGCCTAAAGTTTAAGATATTTTTTCCATACAAAAATTTTGTTAAAGAACGATTTGGTAATTTTTTTCTTACAACACCTGTTTGATACAAAAATAATACAAAAACCACTTTTAAGTGTCGCTAGAATAGATTGTAAATATAACAAAACAAAAAAATCCACCATACTATAATTAGTCTTTTCGAAATAAATAAAATACCTTATGGGTGACAACTGTCACCCGCGCGAGTATCCGTGTTACGGGATGCCACGCGAGTACTCGAGGGTTAATGTTAAAAAATATCAATGTCTATTCATGACACTGATTAGGAATGACCTACTAAGAGCACAGACTGTCATGAATGACTAGCATGTGAGTCAACATGTGAAAACACCGTTACGAGTAGAACCCAATATACAGAGCCCCTGGTAGCAGCAGATTTTTCATTTATACTTTAGGAAAGTTCAAGTTGCTGCTTCTCATGTACTAGTACATGCATGCTAAATATTGAGGACAAAGAGATGAAAACAATTCTCCCCTCTTCCTTTGTTGCTACTAGCGTTTTAGGTGAGAATATTTACGTTTTGAACGCAGAGTTTCCCTCTCCCCTTGTATGAATACTGCGGCGAATTCAGCAGTCTTTCAACAACCATCCCTCCACCCTCAGTGATGTCTCATACTTACACTATATATAGGCCTAACCTTCAAGTACATTAACTTGACATTTGTGTGAAAATGTAAAACATTTTACCAATATATTTTAGGTAGCCTTACTGTGCATAAAGTGAACATAAAACACCAAATCAACCAACAACCAATATATTTTAGGCGAACCTAACTACAAATATTTAATTTTCGATAGTTATAACTGCGAAAGTCTGCTAAAGCAACACTTTAATCCAACATCATGCAAATATCATTTATTTTATTTTAACGGTTATCCCAACGTTAGCATTTTTCACATGTCCTTTTGTAAGCAAGGGGTTCTGTGTTCGATGGAGGCATATAGTGTTATGATTCAACTTTAAACTGTAGGTGTCCACTATGACTGACCTGTTTGTACATAAAGTAGATTTGAAATAAAACCTCAAGTCAATTACCTGATTCTTCTAAGTTTTTAGGACCAAAACATCACTCGGAACGAATTATTCGGAAATCCTCGTAACTACTTATCGTTCTTAAATTTTACAGTGATTTTATAATTGTTTTTTTGCAATCCTGTAATATTGTATATTTCCCAGTGTTGAAATCTTTCTATACATATATAAATGGTGGACTAAGAACGATGTAACTTTCTTATCAAGGTTTTTATTAAGGGCAAGGTCCGTGAAGACTTTCTCCTACCCCGCTTGAAGAGGTCTGTCCATAACAGCCCCTTTTCCGCGAGGGGTGGGGGTCGTAAACTTCTGGCGTCACCTCGGAAGGAAGCTTCTCCTCTGCCTTGACAAATTCATTTCAAACAACGACGAGGTGTCAATATTTTCCAATAGTTACAACAAAATATTTAACTCATTATATCTTTTATTTTATTTCTGGGGTATGAAATGGACGCAGACATTTATCTAGAAATATATTCCGGGAAGGGTTCATGAACGTTGGTCAATTGTATCACATATAATAGTATAATATGTATCACACAAAAATATCTTGGTATTACAATATCTGCTAATAACACTATGTTAAAAGACAAAGAATAGACGGATCTATGGCAGAGTGCGTAAAGGGTTGACTTTCATAAAATAGGAATAATAATTATTATTATGTAATAATTATGGATGATTTGTGAATAGAGGCAGGGAGCTGTGGTGATTAAGTCGGTAGGGCGTCTGACTGCTACGAGACCCGAGATTGTTATTTTTATTGATTTATTGATATTGATTGAAATGCTTTATTTTACTTCGCTTTTTGGGCAATTTTTGGCTAACTTGCGATAATAATAATATATAATTATTATTAATACCGAAATGTATTTTTTTTTCTAAATTTTCGGACCAACCACCGACAAGAGTAAAATTTAGTTCAAGATCTTTCTCCTTCCTCCTTACCTATTGTTTACAAGGTGTAACAAAGAATGGACTTTCGTGTATTATGTCGCAGCAGGAACTGAGTTCCTCCAACAAACAGAGTTCCGGAGCGTTCCGGCTCACTGGTCATACTGTAATCAAGTATTTTGCTTTTTAAATTTAAGTAGCTACTTCGCAAGTTTTCCGGGGGAGCTTGACCCCAGAACCCACCCTCTAAATACGACGTTGCATACAAAAATTCCAACAACAATTGCATACATATAGGTCTGTATACTAATTCAAAACATTCGTGCCTCCAATGCGCTTCCATGTGAAAAGACTGGCGAAGGAAGGCAAGTGCTTTCGCGATGACGTCACAGAATTCTCGACCGCAGGGGTTGTTAGAAAAGCCCAGTTATGACGGGACCTTCTCAGACGGGGAGGAAGAATGATTCTACGGACCTTGATTAAGGGCTCCTGGATTCGATGTCCGGTGGAGGCACATATTGTTTCGGATCCCATTCAGTCCCGATTAGTCGATCTGTTCACAAAGTAGACTTGCAACAACCCATTATCTCTTTACCTTAATATCCAGGAACAGTAACTTGATTGATTGATTGATTTGGTGTTTTAAGTCCACTGTATGCACAGTAAGGCTAATCGGGACTGGACCTACAGTTTAAAGTGGGATTCGAACCACTTGTACCTCCACCGGGTATCGAACCCGGGACCCCTTGATTACAAGGCGACGACGCTACCACTTCGCCATCGGGGAGGCTAGGAACAGTAACTTGTCGATCTGAACTAAGTCACTAATTCTACACATGTTTACATAGTTTATTTATTTGTATTACCATCGTTAGAATTAAATGCAAAATTTACTTCAGTTTTCCTCCAAAACGCTTTCAATTCCAATCTTTATTCTTGCATAGCATCTGAACTTCATACAAAAACATGTCAGAATTTGAAGGAACACGGCACACAGTAATGGCAAGAGAGAGGGGAGAAGGTAATGTAATGCGACGGTCACACGTCGCGAAATTTGTTTGCTATTGCTAAGACCCTTAAATCTGTGATTGTCCCTTCATTCATTTCTGGCATTCATTTGCATCCTCGCAATTAGCCAGAAGTGGTAGAAATGCGACGTCAAAAGAGCTAAATCAACTAACAATAAGTATATTAATAAGTGCACAATCCATGTATGACGCTTCGAAAGGTGGAATTTTGAATTTAGTAATCCTCTCTCAGTTGCGTAGCAATATGCGAAGCCCTGGACGAGATTAGAAGGCGAGGCCCGCATCCAGTGGCGGAAATTAAGGGGAAGTGGGGGCGAGCAGTCGCTTCCCCCTTTTTTTCCACCTTTGCGAGAGCACTATGCTAAACCTTATCTACCAAGGGAAAGTAAACTGTCCATGTATTTTTTGTTTTATAATCATTGATGCGTGTTTACAAGACATTCCAATTTAGTCGCGACAGTCCATTTCTTCTAATCCCTGTCCCAATATCTTTCAAACTTAAGTCGTGTTTCGAAAATGTTTATTTTTTTGGGGGGGGGGTAACTCACATTTTGACATGTTCTTCATTTTAATAATGATTGCTAATACGTATAATTTAATTAATATATGTATTATTTTCTAACCATAGAATTATCATGGCTGTTCAATGGTGCTGGTACAAGAACGTTTCTAAAATAATGAAAACATTTTTAGTTTGCGGAACACAGTACTATTCAACTTCTGAGAATTGAATGCAAACAATAAGCACCAACATTAGTCTGTAAGCGATAGTGTTGCTGAATGCTGATTGTCGGATAGGGGGCAGAGGGCTTATCGGTGAGTTGATTTTTTCCCGATACTTTGGACCATAACATTGCAACTCTACAATTCTATAGCTAGGAAAGATAATAGTAGGCAAATTATTCACCACCATTTTCATTCTCTCTTTACCCTACATCTTGTGTTCTTCTAAGGGGTCATTGATTCTTTTGATGTGAAGCTTATGTTGACATCTGCGTTTCTATTTCAACCCATTATCATGACACTGTGGAAAACAGACTGAATGAAAATTCAAAGGAGATGGACATATTGCTTTAACCGTTGGGTGTACACTTAGCAATGTATCTACGAGCTAGCACTAGCTCGTACAATAATACTACCGAAACATTGGTGGTCACATCCAGTACTCCCAACAGAATTGCGCCTACCAGGGTCGACCACCTTGACGGAGTGGTTAGCGCAGCGCGCTACGAAGCCGTGGGTTCCGGGTTCGAATCCAGGGTTGGCCTTGGATGTTCTTGTGAGTGTTCCTTGATAAATTTCATCATATCGTTACTCATCCTCATCATCGCGATAAGCCAAAGTGTCAGAGAATCAACGTAAAATAACCTAACTCAACAAATCCAACAGCAATTCTGATCTTCCCTTTTGTTCCACATTTTCGGATCTGTCTCCAACCTCCTCAAAAATATCCTGGGTACGGGCCTGTTCTAGGAAGCAATAAAACAACGCGAGCATTTAAATGCCTCACACTTGCTTCGTGGCAGTTGGAGGCGTTTGTTGTTAACATATTATAATCGGGAGTGAAAGATAAAGAGAAAGAAGAGAATACAAGACAACGGGCTTTTTATTAATGAAAGAATAAATGGGAATAAATGTCTAAGCAAGTTATCGTGAATTGTTGCTAACTGTTTCACGTGAGAAAAACGACGATCATTTTTTACTTATTCCTGCCTGCCTGTATGTTATGCCCCTGATTTGACGTATTCATTCAAATTATAACGTTTAACTAGAATTTAAAACCAGATGAATACAGAATAGTTTAATATTATTGCCCACATGTTTTTTTCCCCCACTTCTATTTATAACTAACATTTTCCGTATGAAGCTAATGCGACTCGAGACACCTTTAGGCGCGAGGCCCCGTGCGGTTGCGCATTTCTCGCACCCCTTGCTTCACCACTGCCTCTCAATGCCTTGGATTGCCCCGAAAGTGAATATTCTTTACGTTGCTAAACTAACATTTTTTCCCTAGGATAGAGAAATGATCTACATTAATGAAGCAACAGAAGAAAGTAACGTATATTTACGTTTATTTTAAGCGTATTTCTACGTCGTAGGTTAATTGTTAATGCGCATTAATGGTGGAATCAGAACGCACACGATGACATATTCATTCCTTACCCAGGATTCAAAAGTAGGGCTTTAGCTTCGTAGCCACTTCTTCATGGAGGCCGGAAGGTAAAAAATGAATACATTTTATTAGATTATTTTTAGCGTCGCTTTTTCATTTTTGGCTAATCCAAACGACGTGGACGAGTAATAATATGATGAAATTCACCGTCAAAAAAACACCCATGAGCAGACCGGGATTCGAACCGAAACCACGTACCGTCGTAACGCACTGTGCTAACATTTCCTCCACGAAGGTCAGCTGCAATATAGTCGAATCTACTGAATACGTTCGTTTTGAGGAGACTTCCCTTTATAATGCTTCACCAGAGCGTGGTTTTTGATTCATTGATTGATTTGGAATTTTAAGTCCACTTTATGCACAGTAAGGCTAATCGGGACTGGACCTACAGTTAAGTGGGATCCGAATCACTGTACCATGTGCCTCCACCGCGTGTCGAACCCGGGACCCCTAGATTACATCAGAGCGTGGTGTTGATCATTCATGTCTCCTTCAATACGGCAGAGATCGAGAATGTGTGGAGCCATATCATTTGCTCGAATGGTGTCACGACACGGTGCCATACACAGGGGGAACTTTACTTTTTTTGTAGCAGTCGCCACATATATTTTGATGGCATAAAATCTACCTAACGCTTCGCTGTCCCTTCAAGTACATTTGCTTCTGTAACTTTGTAAATATTGTTTTATAAAGACAACACTGAGGGAAGGAATGCTCTATCTTCCATTAAACCTAAATACTGTGCGACCATTTACTTCATTGCATTATTAATTATAAAGTGCATTCTAATACACGGCTATAAATTATCAGGTTTAGAAACGGGAAGAGTATATATGTAGTTTATATTTTATTTTGCCATCTAGCAAGTAGTGTTTACTACAGTGGAATTAATATTTTCATTAATATCATAGAAGGCAAGTACATGTTGTTTACAGGCATTATTTATCAAAATGGAATGAAATCGATGTCTTCAACTCGAGGTTTTTCTCCTTCCTCAAAGTTTCTGTTGGGGACCATTATCAAATGTACATTTCATTGTTCTCTCGGTTGTTTTATGTATATGAAAATGCATTATACGCATATGATAATTCGAATATCTCTGCGTAAGTTTTTGTATGTTATACATATGTTATATATTTGAACTTTGAACACACACGCACACAAACCGAAGTAAGGAGCAGGACACATGGATATTGTGAAACTTACGCAATGGAGAGATCAAGCGTAAGATACCGTGTCAACAGACACAGGGGGCGAGCGATTACAGAAGACGTCCAATACGTGCAGCAACGTTGCAAGAAGACATCCAGGGTTTCGCCGTGGCTGCAGGCCGAGAGTAAAAACTTCGCTTCACTTATCAGTGTTGCCAAACACGACTGTTAAAAAAATAACTACATTGAAATTGAATGTAGTTAAGGATTGCGATCAAGCAGTTAACTTTGAGAAGTATAAATACTTAGTTCCGTGTTCTACGACTAGGGATCCTGTGTTCGAATCCCGTACGAGTCTTGCGGAGCTTCCCGACCGAAGCGAGAAGCGACATTTGTCACTTGGAAAAACATTCAATAACAAATGCAACTTTTCGAACCGACATGACAACGTGCACGTCTCCCGTCGCGTCGTTGTTTTCGGGTGGCATCTGCTGGTAGCGCAGCTGCAGTAAATGTTCGACGGGTTCGATACCAGGTGGAGGCACATAGTTGTTCAGATACCACTTTAAACTGTAGTTCGAGTCCCGATTAGCTTTACTGTGCATAAAAGAGACTTTAAAACACCAACTCAATCAATGTACTTTATAATCAATAAATGTAAATCATATTCTTAGTTCTTAAATTCTTATTTACATTTTATTGCTCGAACAAATTAACATTGCTCAAACAATTACATTACATTTACATGTAAATGTAACGTAATCGTCTATTTCGACTGTTAATGTCGATTTGTAGTACCTGAAAAGTTTCAAATGATGAACAAAATAGTATATTAACTAACTGCTACGATCCTAGCTGTAGTTCAATACCAATTCAGGATAACAAAACTATTGGAAAACAAATTTTGTATCGAAACTTTCCAGGATTTATCCATGCTATAAAGCCGCGTTTACACCGGGGTTGCTCACACACGTCACCAACAAATTTTGGTAAATTTCGAAAAAACGCTTCTGAATTTCTTATCAACATCTCACGTTAGCAACAGATTTCCCTTGTTGGAAACAGAAATGTTATCCACTAGAAGTCGGTAAAGATCAAAGGACACTTCCGTTACAATTACTTTCTGCCCGCAGTGAAGGTCTCATCCAGAATCTTCTGTCTTCTCTGTTGGGTCAAAATGACTCATGTTGCCACAGAGAGTAATCAACTTCCTCCACAGTCGGCATCTTGCAGCCAAAATGTAAACAAAAGTTATTAACAAAAATAAAGTGAAAGTAGTGTTATGGCAACCAACATTTGTTGGCAATATCTGTTCTTAACCGTGTTGGTAACAAAATGTTGATAACAGTTGTAGGTAACATTCGGTGTAAACGCGGCTTTATCCGTCCCGTACCGCTTTCTCCGCAACGGTTGCCATTTGGCAGACACTCTTTATCTCCACATGTGGCTTCTGTGGCTGGAATTTATACACGCACGTTGCATAACTGCACTGTCGTGGTTTTTGAGAAAAGAATTGCTGTAGAAATGACGTTTAAATTCCCGTGATGAGATTATCGATCGAGGCAGAAACTGTAGTTGAATCTGTGACGCTTTGTTATATGTAGTTAGGCCTAGTGGCCGTAGACGTTAAAATGTTGTGTGATTTGTTAATTACCAAGAAAAAATGTTGCTAGTAATTTTGTAAAGCGCGCAGATCACGCTTTTTTTACTAGCAAATGTCTGTGTTCCTTGTAACTATTTTTATTCTACTCAAACTTATGTAGTTGTGGAGGAAGCGTTTACTTTAAAAAAAAACTGTGCACGGTGACTAATTGCGACTAAAATATAGGGAGAAAACCAGAGCTCATCCTCATCTTCGCGATTAGTCAAAAGTGGCAGAAATGAAAAGTGAAGTACACCAAAACAATCAATAATTTCCAATTTCCATCCGTTTCTCGGTCTTTATTTAGTTAACGATACGATACGGAGTCTCAAGGTCATGTTTCATGATGCTGAGGAACAGATATTCAGCTTTTGAAATGTCACTTAAAGACGTAAGTAATGGAATTCTAAACTATACGCTCTCCTCTCCCTACCCATCACACACATATGCATGCATGGGAGTGTTAAGGGGTGTTTCAGTTGCCTATCTGGACAGTGTTAGCTTAATTGTCATGAGTTCATTTCCCCCCTTTCACAGAAACCATTAGGTATATGAAGATAAATATTTGACCTTATTGTTTATGGGTATGCATTATCACCTTAGCACAGCTTTTCCTATTATTGTGAGTTGTGACGGTATTTACACTATTTATATGTGCCGCCACTGAAAATCGAATCAGAGACATCTTCATTACAGGCCGATAACGTTACTATACGAAAAGCGTTAATACACACCAGCAAAACGGTGACTGCTATATCAGTTTTGCACCCCCCCCCCCCGAAAAACAGATTAAGGAGGCCCTATATAAATCGAGTAGAGCAATTTCTCGTTCAGTATGTAGTACGCTATATATTTACACATAAAAAATCTAATTAGAATTCAGTAACACAATTGTTATGCAAGAAAAACTGCATGTTTTGTCGAACAAATTGAATAATAATAAGAAGAATATAGTTAAAATTATTTTGTACTTCGCCAAAATGTGTGTCTTGGAGTCTGACCTTGAACTGTATTTAGCAGACTAACGAGGCTCTGGTGCCTGGGTTGTGTCGTCCATGTAGGTTTGTGATTGCTACTTCATCAATCTGATCGTATTACCATTCACCCTCATCTTCGCAATTACCCAAAAGTAGTGGAAATGCAATGTTAAATAAATCAAATCAATCGAAGTCCACTTTGAAACCTCTCAAGTATAATGTTTCTCGTCTAGAAACATCGTACAGATTACGTAGATCATTTTGGAAACTATTGTGGGTATTGTTACCATTGTATTTTATTGTATTAGTCAACATCATTTGTTTGAAACTCGACAAGCATTCAAGTATTTCCTCTTATCTCTTGTGAATCCCGAACGAAAGGTCATCTCTCCGGATGGTTTCCAGCTTTGGCTGCAAGTCTCTTCAACCTACCGGCTCTAACTCTACTGATTGATTGATTGAATTTGGTAAGTATTTTATTAAGTCCACTTTCTGCACAGTAAAGCTAATTGGGACTGAACCTGCAGTTTAAAGTGGGATCCGAACCACTATGTGCCTCCACTGCGTATCGAACAGCGGGGAGGCCCCAGTTGTAACTCGAGAACGACCCAACTGTTAACATTCAAATTTGGAGGCAGCGCAGGAGACATTATTTTCATTATTGTAATGGTTGTTTATACATATTTTTTTTGAGGACATATGAGAGGGCACTCAGGCCCCACTGGCACCCCCCGTACGCACCACCATGCCTTGACATATCAATTTTCATTTGCTTCATGTGTGCAAGGAAATATTGACGATAACCAAAACTAAGGATGGTGTTTGAAGGTGTGATGATATCGGGTGTTTAGTAGGTAGAACAAGAGGAAGTAAATTTTACACTGTTACACTTCTTTGTACTCGTATTGTGTTTGTTTGTTTACTGGGACCTCCCTGTTGGCGTAGTGGTAACGTCGTCGCATTGTAATCAAGGGGTCCCTGCTTCGATAGCCGGTGGAGGCACTTAGTGGTTCGGATTTCACTTTACACTGTAGGTCTAGTCCTGATTACCCACACTGTGCATAAAGTACACTTAAAACACAAAATCAATCAATGAATCCTTTGTTTACTGAAAGGTGCTATTCTGATATGAGCAAAGCGCTTTCGTTACTTACGAAAAATTCTCCTACTTCAACAGAATTGTAATCTAAACTTTCTTTTATATATCGCAGCTATGACTGCGACTCATAATCACAGCTCCAAAAATTCTGGGTTCGAATTCGCATATCAGTTTCATCTGCCTAAGGAGGCCAATAAGTAAATAGTTAGAAATAGAGAGCGTTGGAAGAGACAGTAAACATACCATTTTGGGGGCAGGGTTACTGACTGCATTTACGCACAGTATCGGCAGTATTTAAAAACAAAGACAGCTATTTCCTTTGGTAATACATCAAAAGGTAAAGAAAAGTAAATGCTGTATTCATTTTGTTGATTTCTGATTAAATACTTTGCTATCTTGCCGTTGTTAATTTTATCCAAAAAGATGATAATAATCCATGTTATATCACACGAGGTAATACTAGCATTAACATTCTTTTATTACCCCTTGCAACAACCCTGCAGCGAAATACAGACAACTGTTAAAATACTTCATCGCAACCAAAGCAGTGGAACAAAGCCACGACTGTAGAAATGCAGGTTCCAACCGAACCTCAGTTGCTAAACCGTTCTCTGTCCCTGGCGCAAAACCGTCTGGAGTTGCATCGCCACTTGTGTGCCAGAGAGCTCGAGTTTCGGTTTCGCTTCTAAGTGAACAAGCCCAAGCAACACGTTCTTGCCGCCTTTAACCCCCCCCCCCCCCAAAGTTTAACCCTAGGCACCCGTTTGTTTGAGGCTGGGTGAGCTCCAGAGCCGTTTTATGCATGGACATGGCCGAAAAAAAATTGACCTTAGATCATCCACGGGACTCCCGTGGGAGCCAGGATCCCTACTGTATTGTGTATAAGCTACTTAGTTTCACTACAGCCCCTTCCCCCGCGCTCTTAATTAAAATGATTTATTGTTAGCAATAGCTTATCCGTGATGGGCAGGGGGGAGGGAGAGACTCCAAACCCACCACCTCTTTTTATCAAATTTTGAACTGTTGATATTTGTATAAAAAAATTGAAAATAAACTAAAGTCAATTACAATGTTCGCTACCAATATTTCTCAATTGCCTTCGTTCATAAAATGATGAAGGTAACGTACATACGAGGAAAATTTAGGTTGAGGGCCAATCAGCCCTAATACAGATGTATGTTCCACCAAGGTACTTGTGTACCTTGTAACAGTGTACAATTGGTTGGTAATTATGGTAATTAATGTAATTATTATAACAACTATAGAACTGCTCATATGTAAACAAAAAAATCATTGATTCAACATTAACATGTTATTTTCAGGTTTAGTGAATGATAAAATTTGTGTGTGACACTCGTGCAATATTATATAACTGCAGCTATATGAACAACAAAGGAAGAAATGATTCATTTTAAAAAATTGTTTCTTGAATTTTAATGTTAAAGAAGAAGAAAATGTGTGGGCCTCTGAAGCCTCCCTTATGTAAGTAGTCTGTCTACGTTTATTGTACGGCAGGGATAAGCTAGGGATAATATAAAACTTCTTCCAGTCTTAACTGCAGTTATTTTGTTAAACAATGGTTTCATGCATGCAATCATGTCTTATACGTATAATATTTCTGCAAGGGTTCTTTGGTCAGATTCTCATTCATTCAACATTTTGGCTGCCACCTATCCTCTTCTGTCTTTTCCTCTTGAGCCAGAATAGGTACAATTCAATTGTAGCCGATAAAAGGTAAAGCTAATGTAATTTGAGACCCTTTCCTGTTCAATTCCTACAGACCTTAAGATTGTAAAGTCGTGACTTAAATAACACAATTCATTTTTGTTGGAAGAACAGGTTTAAGTAAGGTATAAAAATAGTACAAATTGGTCGTGTTTCAAGTTTAGATATTAGAGAAACAAGTTACATCTTTTGAACAGGTTAAAATACAATATACGTATGTTAAAAATAAGAATAAAAACTATAAAAGCCAGTGAAATTGAAATAAATAATCGAGATTTCACAAGTAAGCATAAAGGAAAGGAAAGCTAACGCACAATTCTTGCAGTAATTATAAAATATTACTAATTGCGAGAGCTTAACCGTGAAACGATTGCCCGCCATCGATATGGAGACAGATGGGGACGAGGAATACAATTCGACAAAGATTGCTAGGCCTCTATTTTGATGTGAACCAAGTTTCGTTGTTTTAATAATAGACATGCAGAGTTTAGACTATGTACGTACATCACGGGTTAAATTTGAATTATTAAAGCAATATATCTTAGTAATTTAAATATAAGAGTTTTATGTATATATATAGTTATAATTGCGGCAGCCAGTTACCAAAGCAACACCCTTAATCCACGATCCTTGAATTATCATTTCTTTTATTTTATCGGATATCTCAATGTTGGCATTTTTCACATATCCCTGCGCATTAACACTATGTTATTGATGCAAATCTATAAGTTGTACGGCAGAAACACAACATACTATTCACCTTGAAACCATGAAATCAAGTTGAGGTATTGTAACTGATATGGTTGAATGCTCTGCGCAGACTTCAAGGCGCCAATGCAACAGTCCTTTTTTTATCTTCCCAGTTGTATCGTGTAAGTGTCGGAAATCACTCTCCCAATTACAAAGTATTTCAGTTCGGCTCTGTGGCTGAAATGTTAGCATGACGCGCTACAAAACTCGGTGTCCTAGGTTCGCATCCTGGATAGAAGTTGTGTTTGTTCCGAAAGTCTTTTTCATCGTTCATTCTAACTTTCATATTATATGAGAGACTTGCCACAGGAATCCTCAATTTGAGAAAGGTACAGCCATTTGCTGCTGTTTTATACTGCCGCTGTAACTCGGTCGGCAGGGCGTCTGACTACCAGGCGAGGGAGAACCGGGATTTTTTTGCACCTGTTCAAGCGGCCTTGGCGCCCACCCAGCGTCTTACAAAGTGGGTATCTGGAGGAAACTCTGGGGGCGGCCAGGTCTTCGGCTGTGACCACGAAAGTGTGGGGCCCAACTCCACACCCCGTATATGCCCTCATGGCGTGGTACAATGCACAGGGGAGGATTTTACTTTTTTTTCCTACGGATTGATTTGATTTATTTTACTTCTCCCTTCTGTCTCTTTTACCCAATCGCGAAAATTAGGTTGTAATTGATGCGCGGGCAATAACAAATACGTAGGGACAGTGCGCAATACAGACTGACTGTAGTCCAGGCAGAGTGGGATTTATAAAATTTGGGCTCCTGGACTATCCCTTGTTTTAGGCACTGTCGATATTATCATTGTTATTATGATTATTATTATTATTATTATTATTATTATTATTAACCGTTTTGTTTTCATGGTACTTCACTTCCACTAATTGCATGCTCTCTATTAATAACACTTGTAAACTTTAAAATATACACACGTATGATTATAAATTATTCAGTAAATTTCAGTTTCTTTTAAAATTGCCACTTTCAATATGCATTTCACCATACCAGACTAATACTGCGCAAACACTAAAGGAACAGAAACCAACATTACATTACGGTAGCCACACTGGACGCGAATTAACCAAGAAACAAGGATGTTAATTTGGACCGTTAGTATCCCTCCACTTTACTTGACTTTTAATTATTGGCATTTAAAATGTTTACATTCGTTTTTACGAGGAAAAATTGTACATATTGTTTATATGACTTGACCTTTGAAAATAGGATCATCATGCAAGAACTTATTTAAACGCTAGAAACTCCTTCCTTCTACCTTCATTCATTAAATAAGCAGGTAAAAGGATCTGACATGTTCTAATTTGCTATTATCCCAACATTAAGAAAATGTAATAGTCGATGGTCTTTTTAACTTCTGCGCATTCAGGGTCTCATTTTTGTACGGCCCTAGGATATAGCATAAGATGGCTTAGTGCCAACCCCCCCCCCCCCACCTCAACCTTCCTGAGTACAGGATGTAATACGTGGAGAGAGGTTGGCATTTTGGTGCTTACAGGAGAATCATCCTTTACACCCCGCTTCTGTTATCGCCAAATATGGAAACCTCTCCACTTGTGGGCTGTATTCACCAGCTTTCAGTGGCGTGTACATAAATGTAGTAAAGAAATGTGAGCATAAGGGAGTTATGAGTTATTTTTACCACTCCTAGATCCTGAATTATTTTCCTATGTTTTACGTGTTTTGAAAGGAAAGTTGATCAAAAATAAGACTATGTCCCTCTAAAACTACTTCTAGATACGCCACTGTTACATAACTTCGCAGCTTGCACATCATAATACTGGTCTATCACCCGGTAACAGAATTTAACCCCGTTTAGCGTGAACATAATACAAGCCGATGTAGTGGTTACTATAACAGCCTGTTTTGTTAATATTTACCCGCTCAATTTATATATTAATTATCTTCGTAACAGTTACGATGAACTAACTCCGTGGCAAAAGGTTCCTTCAATAACAACGGCCCGTTAATAGACTTCCTCATTGGTTGACACGTGGTCAGTACATCGAATCGCATTGCCGCTGTTATCTGGTTTTCTCGACCGGAACCTGCCAGTCCACGTAGCTCCCCAATTGCCTTCAAGAAACCGAAATGTTATGTGATTGCGCTAACTTGAGTTCTAAATATACTTTATGCAAAGATAGGCTAATCAGGATTGACCTACAGTTATCCGAACCACTCTCCCGTGTATCGAACCCGGATCTCCTTGATTACAGGCCGACGATGTTACTACTACTAAATCGGGGATGCCCTATATGTTAGGCCCTTACCATTCGACTGTTTCGAAGCTCCGATCATAACATGACGGAAATAAAAACGATAAAGCAAACACAGCCACAGTAATCTTTGCAGTAAAGAATCACCCGTAAATACTTTGAACAAGCCAAAGAAAAGTTTCGCAAAGATACTTCGTAACCTCGTCTTTGAGCTCTGAAAGATGGGCCAAACATTCATTTTGTAACATTTTACTGCCTATTCCGTCCTCAGTCAACCACCGAGCCCAGGTCTTGTAATGTGTTTGACATGGTTAACTGAATGGATTTGGGTGAAGACAACGAACGACGTAATTCTTATTGCTTTCTTACAGAGAGTGGGAGGGACGAACGAACACGTTTTTAATGCTCTTAGCTTCTCACACAAGGCGTGCTTTCCTGCATTTACTTGAAAGGCGAAAACGTATAAGCAGCCAAGGAAGTGAATAACTCGTATATTCGCCCAAGTTTGATTTGATTTCGAAATCCACCCAAGAAAAGTAGCTTCACCAAGATAAGAACAATCCACTGGCGCTGTTGCATAATTTTCAACAGTAAGGGAGCAATCAACAGTTTACCATGGAATTCTTCTCCTGCTTTGCCAAAATGTTCAGCACGGTCATCATCTTTATTCAGTGCTGAGCATTTGTATCATCACGAACCTCACACATCGAAAGTAGAGATGTAATATTTATCGTTGTTAAACCTTTTGACAGTGAAGCACTGAAGGAAACTGGCAACACTGCAGTACTCGGGTGAAAGGGAAAAAATAAAGATACACACGCGTTAAAGGAAATGTTGCTGCTATTCAGTTTCTTCAATGTATGGATGTTGGTTGTGTGTTCGCGGTCTTGGAAAGATTTGATTTTGTTATTTAGCGTCGCTTTCCTACCACTTTTGGCTAATCGCGACGACGAGGATGAGTGATGACAGGGTGAAATTTGTAACATTTGTAATATTTGTAACATTTAATTACATCGATGAAACTTTTATTTCTGTTATTTATTTTTCTAAATAAGCATTCAAACCAGAGACCTAAACGAATACGTACATGTGGGCATGTTAGAGATTTGCCCTATAAAAAAATATTCTTCCTAATAAAGGAGTTAGTTAACACGAACAGTTTTCTTTCTCTTCGTCGGATACGGTGCACAGTTCACTTTTCCCTTCAACGGTTTCTCATGAGTAGACCTGTCTTAAGAAACTGCAAATGGCTAAATATTGATTCGAAGTATTGAATTAATTAATAATAAAATCCTAGGTAGGTCACCCCGTGATAGTCAGACACCATACCACGTTCATTATTGCACTTCAGAAATTGCATTGTAATATTAATTGTCAGAAAGGTGTGGAATATTTATTGATGATATGAATGTGAATCATGTAAAGGTAAAATAAAATTTATTAAATCGTTGCACGAATATAGCTGTAAGGGGCCACACTTTCTATCTCACTTAATGTCCACTATTTTGGACAATTACTTGATTTAGGAATATTTGAAAAATACTGGCCAACGACGAAGCTTCTATGCTTGCAGTCGTTTGTAGAAACCACAGAAAATCTCAGTCCGGATACGAGTGCATCAGCTTAAACTACGGCGTAAACTTGATCTGACTTTTGTAATTGTTACTCGGCCCAGATTTGAAAGCACCACTGATGCAAGGCCTCTTGTTGAGTGAGCGTGTCATCCGTTTCTGTTCCTCAAATCCTAACTTATGGTGGCGGGATCTCACCTCACGTAAAGGTGTATCATTTTAAAGAGTGGGAAGTTGCATGAACGATTACTATACCGTAGCTAAGAAATGCTGATTACAATGACAGAAGTATATTAATGTTGCAACAAAGTTATCGTTGAGAAATCACATCTTGTAACTTGGATATCTAGAAAAGTATTACAAGAAAGTTTGAACAGTGTAATTTTTGACTTATTGAAACGTGATGAAAAATGTGGAAAGATTTTTATTAGATTCTTGTGTTTACAGTCAAAAATACAATTACACCTGTTATTGTAAAATATTTTCGCTGCGAATATGGGAGTTGTTGAAAGGTTCCCAATATAGCTATTTCGTTCTTTGATTTATTGGGCTGCTTTAAATAAAATTCGTGAAGGCAACGAGAGCAAGTGAAATATTCATTCCAGAATTAGACTGCAACAATCACTAGCAGAGTTGTCTGTTTCCATTCGAATCGTGCCCGCGACAAAAGCAAGTTCCGAGCGACCCAGCTGTCAGCTGGCGCCAAAGTGTCGGGAATCGTCTCAAGCAGACCTTCAGTGAGCACACAGGCAATGAATTCGGTTTCTAACTGACACGTATACATACAAGACAAGGGACGTGACCGGGGATGGAGGATTGGGACAAAATATACTTTGTTCAATTTGGACCAAATTGTCTGTTTTTTACCATATATTTAGTAACAATTGATTTGCTCGCTCACACTCTAAACATTTGTTTCTATGACCCGAAACTCAAGATTATGCTTATTACTTCAAAATTGCTATTACAAAATTGTTAATTTGACTTCACGTAATGGATTTTCAGTTTTCAATATAACGCAGGTGCTCTGCATAGCCATGGAGTCCAACAGCCTTCTTAAAGACAAAAGCCTATCAACGTGTTCTTCGTTGAGCGCATTGAGTCCCACCGCCGCTGTTATCAGACTTTCTCAATAGGAGCCAGATCGTCCTTATTAAGTTTTCCTAACTATATTCTCATTCTTTTGAGTCATCACCCAAATTTTGGAGCTATGACCAGAGTTCGAACCCGGGACCGCGGATAATACGTGGGAGACCTTTTCATGGTAAGAGCATGATAATTACAATGGAATGAGAACCCAGGAGTTAGATATTTTGGCGCCCTAGTAGTAGGGTGACCATAATATTTTGGCCCAAAAACGGGACATCCCAAGGAGATCAGTTTACCTCCTCCCCTCCTGAAAAATCAGTTAGGCCTAATTATAAAATTATTGTTATAATTATACTATCGTTATTATTATTTGAAATATGAACTGTCGTTTTTATAATCTCGGTGTGACTTACACGGTATTTCTGGTTCCTTCTGATCAACCTTTCATGTTAGCCCTACGCTAAAGTTGAGGCGTGCAAGAAGTATTTATCAGAACAATCAATCTTCTTGAGAGGAGCTATATTTTTTCATCAACCGTTTATAAATCTCCTTGAAAACCTTACCCCACACATCTGACGCGAGATTAGCCATTTGAGTTTCTGGTTTGTGTCTTGTACCAAGTCCCTATTGAAACTGCATGTACGCTTCTTGGGCATGCTTATGCACTGCTCTACAAATAACGGAACACACGCAAAACAATACAAACTTTTTTAGCATGAAATGTCTCAACTTTATACTTGGTTTTCAACCTAACACCTAGACTTTTATAAAACGGGACAAATAGTGTTTTAAATAATATCGAAGGGACGACCGGGACAGGCCTCTCAAACGGGACTGTCCCGGTCAAAACGGGACGTACGGTCACCCTATATAAATGACAACATCAATAAGGACCTAATGAGTGAACTGTTGAAATGAAGAGCGTGTCAAACAGCTCGGTGTATTGAAATCGAGAGGTTAGGGTACGATGAAATGTTGCACGCAGAATGAAGCAACAACTGTCTACAATTTATCACAACCGAAACTTAGTCTTGATGGTTATTTATATCTCGAGGGTAGCAGCTTTGATGACGTCAGTGTTCTTATAATGACGAGTAGATGAATGGTTACTACGAAGTCAAAGGTTGTGAACTCGATTTACTTGTCGCCCGGCGTCCAATGTTCCGAATTCTGGACTGGGCATGGATGCGAGTGTCACTTCATCAACTTCATCCTCATCGTCGCGATTAGTCAAAAGTGACCGAAAAGTGAAGTAAAATAATAAAAATGAATAAAAGTTGAGTCAGGTCTAACGACCTGAGCGTTTCTGTGTGTGTTGAATCCATGTATCATTGAACTCCTCCTTTAAGAGGCAGATCTTCAAAGTAATCACCTAGGATCTTTCAAACGTTCAATACCTGTTCAGGATAAGAAGACCGTTCCAAATCATACTTCGGATGGAAAGTCACAGCAGTAACAATCCTTCTCATAGGCGTGCGCACGGAGGGCAAGAGAGACATTACAATATGTGTGTATTGTCCATCATGAGAAAAAATCACATAAGCACAAGAAGACCAATACAATTCACTAAAAAAAATATTAAAAAAAAAAACAATTTCGAGGTTGGTCGACACGTGAACGTCAAGTTAACATAGACAATGTGTTTGCAGGATAACGGCACAGCACCGAATGACGATAGGAAATGCTCCACCCCAGTGGCGGCGATTGGGTTCCAAAACCGCGGGGTCAAAGACAATATTTCCCTTTGAAGATAAGGTTTAGCACAGTGCAAGGACAAAAGTGACGATGAACGAGGGGCAAGTACCCCCCTCGCCCCCCTAATCGCCACCACTGCTCCACCATGTTATGACCCCCCTCCGGCCCCTGACAAAACAAAAGACTTTCGAATTTTACAACAGATATATAAGCACATAAATTTCAATGTTAGAGCAACGCTAACAAGTAGACCAACGCCGGGTTGACAAACATGAAGCAATTTTTAATGTTTTGGTTGCTCCGTCACTCGGCCCTTGCATACGCGGACTATGCATTCGGTGATTTATTTACGTACGATATTTAATATTTTGAAACTTGTTTCGTTCTTGTTAAGTCGGCCCCCGTGGTGGAGTGATTAGCACATCGCGCTACGACACCAGGGGCCCCGGGTTCAATCCCGGCATTGGTCTGGATGTTTGTGAGTGTCCATTCTACAATTTCATGACATCATCACTCATCCCCATCTTCGCAAATTAGCAAAAAGTGGCACAAGAAGCGAATTAAAATGAAGCAAATAAATCAATCAATCGTTCCCTATAATTCGACATTAATTTCAGCAATATCAATTTCCAACGATGTGGTTTGTCCTGCAATTATCAGGCAAGTTATATTCACGAAATCTATTGTTTCTAGATGTTACAGTCACCTAATGCTTCCAAATTAGTTTGTGTGAGATAATTTCTCCCCCAATTTACGTTATTAAAGCTTTTACATTCCTGTAATTTGGCATAAGTAGATGGACAAACTTAAAAAAGAAAACTACGACAAAAAGTCACATTTTAAAATTAATATACGATAGGTAAAATGGCTTTTTCTAGCCTCGTTGCAACACTGTATGGCATAACCAAATAATTTTCATTGTGAACTCTAATAATGTCTTCAGCAATGTATGAACTTTGTTCGGCAACACATAACGAAGTGTTTTTCGCAAGGTTTTTTTAGTAAGGCCGTATAAACAGCATTTGTATAAATTTTCAGAAGAATGATAAAAGGCATCTGTCTGTACTATATGTCATTCGGTTTTCTCTAAATTTGCACTGCAAGACCTCCAGGGACTTCACCTGCACCCTGACGCTGACTCTAACTGACCAATCTTGAAACGAGCAAAGGAGCAATGTGTTTGCAAGCCGTTTATATTGATGGTGCACTGGTAATGCTGTCAACTTTTTATCAAGGGTCACGAATTCATGTCCGGTGGAGGCACATATTTGCTTGAATTCCGTCCAAACCCGATTAGGTTTGAACGAATTCTCTTCATTCTCGGGACTTAAATCAACTCTTTAATTATTTCCATCAGTATTCAGAAAACGCCACCCACCATTCACTTACTCTGTACGCATGTCTGTGCGGAATTTACTTCCAATTCCAAGTTTTCCTTTAGGGCACCGCCCTGCGTAACGAAGTGGGTAGCACGCCACGAGTTCTTAGTTCGATTCCCGACCTGGGAATTGGGGTTCTTTGAGAGAGTCTCTTCTTCAATTTCATCACTCATTCTTTTCTTCGCGATTAGCCAGAAGTAGCAGAAAAGCGAAGTAAAATAAACTCAATCAATCAGTGAATCGAATCAAACTTTTCAAGGGCCTCTAATCAGGTAGTTCTCAACCTTTTTCAGTACGGGACCCCCCTGAAGAATATTACTCTTCACGGGACCCACAAGTATGGGTGCCGGCAGAATTACTTGAAGGGGTGTGCACCCAGTTTATAATAGTACGTGTTTATGCTAACATCAAGTAATTTACGAATCCCTTTTTTACGCTTGCTTAAACAAATTTCACATACTTCATTCTAGAAAAGTGCCATACATATATAATTTTAAAAGCTGAAATTGAGAGATGCCGGTGAAAAGCAATGGTAGGGTGCGCATAACAGAAATGTAAAGCTTAGACTACGGACAACACGGGTTGAATTTAAAATATTGAAACAAATATATACTAGTATTTTAAATGTAATAGTTTTGTAAGACAGTAAGTAAATTGTCAAGCTCGACTTCGCGACCCACCAAACACCCTCTCGGGACCCAGCTGTCTTTGCGACAACAAAGGGGATAAGGTGTATACAACCTCTCGCCTCACAGAAAGCAAGTTCAAGAGAACTACAATCAATAAACGATATTTCAAACCCATATATTTTATCTTCGTATGGTTTTTATGGGTATATCCAATGATATTTTGTCCCTAAAATACACACCCTTCTGTCTCCCTATTTTTCCTGTTGTATTTTCTGGTACAATGGAAATATTACGGGACGGTTTCCTTAACTTCATATTTACCATGGACCCTGCAGTACGTGCTCAAGACATTCGATCCAAATAATCTTTGCGATTAACTGAAAGTAAGCGAATGAAATATATCTAATCAAACCTATCATTATAAACAATTTTATTGGCATACGTACATTCACTAAAGTTCCAACCAACCACGGTTAAGTGGTGAGATTAACAGCCTCCAGAGCCAGAGGTAAGCGGGTTCAACGCTGGTTAGGCATAGACGATTCATTGCGTTTGTGCGATTTTAATGCCATTACTTCATCTTTCTACGGTGAAAAGCAACGTAAAATATCCAAAATGGGACACAAAAATAGAAGAAACTCTCCCCATTAAGCGTAAAATAGCCCATGCAGTTTAAATTTAGTCATGGGCGGATTAACTGGGAAATGAGATACTCTCGCCCGAAACGTCTCAAAATATTATTATAAATTGGATGGCCGAGTAACATTAATAAAGTATCCGCCCTTGTACCTCCATCGGAGTAGAGGTCGGTGATCCTCTATGACTAGGGAACAGCATTATTCTATATAGTTCACTTTGTTCACAGATAGGTTGATCGAGACTGGATCACGAGGAGAGGGGAATGCTGCCATTCCTACAATATCTTGTTATCAAATTTTTAACTGTAAATAAATATTTTAATGAAAAATGAAAATAAATTACACTGTTCTCTAGGGATGTTCTCTACCAATGTTTCTAATTTCTTTTGTTCATAAAATGATTTAATGTAACGTGTATGGAAGGGAAATTCACTTAGTAGGCCTAGCAGTAAGGCACAGTTCTTGCTGTAATAATAAAATATTACTAATTGCCAGAGCTTAACCGTGATCGATTGCGTCGCCATCTATGTGGCAACAGATGGGGACGAGTAACACAATTCGACAAGACGTAAATTTTGACGTGAACCAAGTTTCAGCACCGTTCAACGTGAAAGCTTTATGGGTTATTTTCAATGAACGCTGTTTCAAAGTACGCGAGCTATATTCCCGCATTTCTATTCGCAATGTCACTGATTGGGAATGACATTCTAAGAACGTGGATTTTCATGAATTATTAGGTGAGTGAGTGTGTGAAGAAACGCGTCTCCTCTGACTAAAAGCGCAAAGTTAGAGTACAGACCCGTGGTAGCAGCGTGTCAAAGATTTATTGGCGGTAGAGGAGAGGGGGTTGCACGTAATATTTAATATATCCCATAGGAAACTTCAAGTCCGTGCTTCTTATGTACATGGATACAATACGATATCCCCACCCTTTCCCTTGCAGGAATAATGCGGCGAATTCAGCAGTCCTTCAAAAACCGCCCCTTCGCACTCTGTGATGTCTCAAACTGAAAATACTAACATCTAGGTATATTACCTTTAATAAATGGTTCTCAACCTTTTTCAGTTCGGGACCCACCTTGAAGGATATTACACTTCACGGGACACACAAGTATGGGCGCCGGCAAAATTAGTTTAAGGGGTGTGCACCCAGTTTAAAATCATACTTTTGCTAACATCGAGTACTTTAAGAAGCCCTCTTTTACATTTCCGTAATGAAATTACGTATACTTCCTTCAAGAAAAGTAAATATGTGATTTAAAAGACTAATTTACTCTAGTCTAACTAAACACGCATGATGAAATTGAGAGATGCCGGCAAAAAGCGATGGTAGAGCGCAAATAATAGACATGAAGAGCTTAGACTTCGTACAACAAGAGTTGAATTTAAATTGTTAAACAATGTATCTTAGTAATTAAAATGTAATAAGTGTTTGAGACACAAAAAATAAATTTTCGAGCCCGACTACGCGACACACCAAACGCCTTCTCGGGACCCTGCAGTGGGTCGCGCTCCATACGTTGATAAACGACGCGTTTAAATACATTATTAGCCGTTGGTATGAAGATATTTTACCAAGAGTTTTACTTAACTACAAAGATTTAAATTTCCATACTTGTAATTGTGACAGTCAGTTAACAAACAACACCCTTAATCCACCATAATGCAATTATCATTTCTATTATTTTAACGGTTATCCCAACGTTAGCATTTTTCACATGTCCCTGCGCATTAACACTATGTTACACACGCATATCTCTAAGTTGGAGGACAGAAACAGACAGAATGACCGGAAGTATGGGCTTGCTTACGATTCACCCTGAAACCACAAAATCAAGTTGAGTGATTGATACTGATATGGTTGAATGCTCTGCCCAGACTTGAAGGCGCCAATGCAACAGTCTCTTTTTATCTTCCCAGTTGTATCGTTTACGTGTCGGGAATCACTCGCCAAATACAAAGTATTTCAGTTCGGCTCTGTTTTTTATTTTTATTTTGATTTGATTTAGTTTATTTTACTTCGCGTTTTGTTGCCTCTTGGCTAATTTACGAAGATGGGGATGAGTGATGAAATAATGAAATTGATGAATGGACATTCACAAACAACCAAGCCCGACCGGGGTTCGAACCCGGGACCCTTAGTTCGGCTCTGTGGCTGAATGGTTAGCGTAACGTGCAAAAAAACTTGGTGTCCTAGTTTCGCATCCTGGATAGAACCTGGACATGAAATTGTGTGTGTTCCAACAAACTGTTTCATTATTCATCCTAACCTTCATATTATATGCGAGACTTGCCATATGAATCCTCAATTTGGGAAAGGCACATCCATTTGCTGCTCTTTTCTTCTGATTGATTTGATTTATTTTATTTCTTCCTTCTGTCTCATTTGGCCAATCGCGAAGATTAGGATGAAATTAATGCAAGGGCAATGACAAATACGCATGGGCAGTGAGGAACAGACAGACTGACCGTGAGTCTAGAAGCCAAAGCCCCGTTTGTTGTCCAGGCAGAGCGGGATTGATAACATTTGGTCTCGTTGACTATTCCTTGTTTTGGGCAGTATCGACATTATCATTATCATTATTATTATTAAGAGTTTTCTTATCATGAAACTTCACTTCCACTAATTGCATGATCTGTATTAATAGCACTTGTAATCTTTAAGATATAGACATCTGATTAAAAATTATTCTGTAAATTTAGTTTCTTTTAAAAAAAACGCGACTTGCAAAATGCATTTCACCATACCACACAAATACCGCACACGCACTAAAGGGAAATAAATGAAAACTACTGGTAAAATTCTAGCCAATTTTGATATGTCGCACGACCTCCTTCCCATTTAAATTTCTGAAGTTCAATTCAAGATGGCGGACATCAGGATCGCTGCCGACCATGAGGGTGACGTCAATGTGGTTCCTCCTTGGCCAGTCAACGATTGGTCATTGCCATTTTCACGTTCCATGCCGCAGTGGCCTTGTACTGGGGGTGTTAAGTGACTTATTGAGCCATAACTTTGTGGTATTGTTAACTCTGCAACAATTAAAGTTAGGTGAAAACAAATGTCACAGTTGTTTTCCTGGTGAAATTCTAGCCTATTTTGATATGTCGCATGACCCTCTTCCAATTTTAATTTCTGGAGTTGAATTCAAGATGGCGGACATAAATATGGCTGCCGACCATGCGTGAGACGTCAATGTGGTTCCCCCTTGGCCAGGCAACGTTTGGTCATCGCCATTTTCACGTTCCATGTCGCAGTGGCCTTATACCGGGGGTGTTAAGTGACTTATTGAGCCACCCTGTATGTGTATTTATACATATAAATTTAAATATAAAAATCCACGGTCGGTTTTATTTATTTTTTTGCTTTTGACGTCAGTCCACAATAAAACTTCAACTTAGATTCTATTTTGTATAACCTTACTTGGTGCCTCTGGTTATTTGTTGAGATAATACATTCAACTTAAGAAATCGTATTAATAATAAGTTGAGATAGGATTATTTGTGTGTAAAATATTTGTGCCCTACGTAAGAAAGTGACAAAGAACTGTACTGTTTGATCGGGTGAGCAGACTTTTTCGTTGCAGCTGTACGGGATTAAGGGATTAGCGAGCTAGCGACAAGTAGGTCAGTGGTACAAACATGGTTCGAACGTCGATCTCGCCGTCTCAGGACGAAGCAGCCGAAATAGGCTGGAATAAAACACTTGAATGCTGGGGCAATAGAATGTAGTTTTGTAAAAAGTGGTACCATAAATCTTGAGCGAGAATGAGCGAAGAAGAATTTGCGAAATTTGAGTTGCATTTAGAAGATATTTTCTTGCACGATATGCTGCGCAGTGTCAGAAAGGAAAATATCAAGGATGGAAAAGTGAAAGTGCACAGGGTGTTCAAAAATTAACTGACGAAAATGAAAAGAGCATTAGCCTCACGACACTTTCCTTATTTACGAAACAGAGTATAGAAGAGGATAGGGAAGAGCAGCTTAAATATAGGGAAGAGGATATATTTGGCTGCAAGTCGTTTCACTCTTCATCCTTTAGAAAGGTCCGACCATTAAAATTCAAATTTCAAGACAGTAGGGGATACATTATTTTCATTATTGTAATGGTTGATTTTACATTCTTAATTTTTTGAGGACGCATTTGGAGGTGTTCATGCACCACTGGCAACCCCCGTGCGCACTACTATGCCCTCACATATCAATTTTAATTTGCTTCATATGTACAAGCTGTTTTTTGAAGGTGTGTTAATATCGGTTGTTTTATAGACCAAAAGAAAGTAAATTGTACACTGTTACTCTTCTGTTTACTTATATAGGCTATATACACTCTCTCTCCATTATTAGAGTTTATCCGCCCTTGTGGCACTCTTTCTCATCCTATTACTGTGTTTATATATATATATATATATATATATATATATATATTGGTTACTGGGACTCCTTGTTGGCGTAGTGGTAACGTCGCCGCCTTGTAATCAAAGGCTCCTGGGTTCGAATAACCAGTTGAGGCATAACATGGTTAGGTTTCCAGTTTAAACTGTAGATCTAGTCCGGTCCATACTGTATGTAAAGTGGACTTAAAACACGAACTCGATCAATCTATAATTTCTTTTTACTGAAAGGTGCTATTCGGAAACGAGCAAAGCGTTTTCGTTACCTACGAAAAATTATCCAACTTTAACCAACAGAATTATAATCGAAACGTTGTTTTATATATCTCGGCTATGACTGCCTTGAAAAGTTAAAGGAAGCAACGATTGTTAAATGTCGGTTGACTCATTATCTTAGCACAATAAATTCTGGGTTCGAATTGCTATGTCAATTTCATCTGTATTACGTGGCAATAAATAATTCATTAGAGCCAGAGATATATAAAGAGACAGTAACATATCATTTTGGGGGAAGGAGTACTGACTGCATTTACGTACAGTATCGGACAGTATTAAAAAAAAAGTCGGTAATTGCTTTGGTAATATATCAAAAGGTTGATTTCTGGTTAAATATTTTTATTATTATTTCGTTGTTGTTAATTTTATCGGAAGAAAAAATTCTTACGCTCTGCAGAAGATAAATCATGTATTAATTTCGGAATAATAATTAATCACCATTATATATCATATGCATATCATTAACATTCTTCTGTTAAGCCTTGCATGTATCCTGCAGCGAACGACGGAAACCTGTCAAAATACTTCATCGCAACCAAAGCAGTGGGACAAAGGCCACGACTGTAGAAATGCAGGATCCAACGAACGTCTGTTTCAGGCGCCAAAGCGTCTGGATTTGTGTCGCTGAGAGCTCGAGTTTCGGTTTCGCTTGTAAGTGAGTGAACACTTATATACACAAGCAACAGTGGCGTGTGCATAGGGGCAATTGTTTGAGAATACAGTACTCCCCATATGGTTCAAGCTCGCTGTACATTAGATGATATTCAGCCAACAACATCCCCCACAATTGTTAGCGCGAAATCACACCCATTGAAATGATTCCGGCAAACGTTTCGGAGCATGTTGTAAACACACTTTATACGCATTGCTCCTACAGTGCCTGTGGCAGTGATTAAAGGTGCAAATATAACGATTATATTCTAAATGTAGTCCTGCATTTTGTTTAGTCTCTTAACAATGACCAGACTATCTATCAGAATATATAAAACGATGTGTAGGGCCTCACTCAACCTTCAATCGCCGCTAATTTGGAGGTGATTTGATGTGAACAAGAAAAAGCATAGATTCAATATTAACATATTACTTTGAGGTTTAGAAAATGATAAAATATGTGTGTAACACTGGTGCAATAATTGGTTCCCTTTTAATTAATGATTATAATTTTGCAATTATTATAATTATTATATAACTGCACTAATATAAACAACAAAGGAAGAAATGATTCATTAGAAAATAGTTTCTTGAATTTTAAGGTTAAAAAATATCAATATCTATTCATGTCACTGCCTGGGAATGACCTACTAAAAGCGCGGATTTTCATGAAAGACTAGCATGCGAGTCAATATGTGAAGAAAATCGTCTCCTCGAATTAATAGCGCGGAGTTAGAGTAGAACCCAGAGAATCCTGGTAGCAGCAGATTTTCCATTTATCCTTTAGGAAAGTTCAATTTGCTGCTTCTCATGTAGTATATGCATGTGAAATGAGTGCTGAAAACCTTTCTCCCCTACTTCTCTGTCGTTACTAGCGTTTTACATGAGCGTATTTACGTTTTGAACGTAGTTTCCCTCTTTCGCTGTAAGTAGGGTTGCGAGATTTCTAAAATAAAAAAAACGGGACATATAGACATGGATATAGTTAAATTTATTTTTATAACATTTTGAACATTACAAAATCAATTGCAATTTAGAGCGGGCGTGTTTCGGCCGTCTCTATCGCAAAGATAACAATGAGTCGAAGTGGTTGGTAGATGAGAGAAAATAATTACTACGCGGAAAAATATTATCGTAGGTCCTAACGTTAGTGCCTCTACTACTCAACCTTACAAGATATAGGTAAATGAATGTCACCATTAAAGAGAGTGCTTTATGTTGGTTACCGAAGATACCGAAAATGTCGGTTCTCAGTATATCGAAATTTAGAGGTCATATTTTCGAGTACAGATAACGGATCCCGTCTATCGATGGTTTCAGCAACCGGCCTCCGTGGCGGAGTGGCTAGCACAGCGCGCTTCGACGCCAAGGGTCCCTGGTTCGAGTCCTGGCCAGGGCATGGGTGTTTGTGCAAGTCTCTTCATCAATTTCATTAGGCTATATCATCACTCATCCTCAACTTCGCAATTAACCGTAGGAGGCAGAAAAGCGAATAAAAATAAACCAAATCAATCATTAGTTTCAGAAGCACTAAATATACCCCGATTATGCAACCATTACAGGATATCTTTTTTAATTTTGCCTGCTTTACGGTGCACTAAATACACCAGCAAGTTAACCACAAGGAAATGAAGTAATTAGCTCACAAAGCGGATTATATAAAAAACAACACCATCGTAGATTCTAGCCGAGGCTACTCCCTTAATATCGTGCGACAGTAGCCATCAGTCGTAGAATCACTTCTTGGTGAACAAGGGAAATTACATTAACATATTATTATTAATAATATTAAACAGAATAGGATTATACACAGTGGCGGTGATTATGGGGGCATGGGGGTAGTTTCCTCCCTCAAGTTTTGGCACTTCTTGTCTCCGCAATTGAGTTCTCTAACGAAATTTCCTGACACTCCACTCATCTCCACTTCAAAATCAATGGAATAATGAAATAAGTAAGTTAAGAATGGATGACCACAATTAGAGGCAAACCAAAAGAGTGATCATGTGAGAAGTCGACCCCATCCTTGAAATAATTTGATTTCGATCAGTCAAGTATGAGTTTTTAAACATTTAACAGCGTTTTAGATGAAAATCTTTTTATTACATGAATGCGTGCGTTTTGTTGGTTCTCTTGCTACCGCGTTTGCCATTCGTTTCTCTGCAACGTAAAGTTTGGGGGACGGTCAAGATTCTAACCCGAGGCCACGTGATCAACAGCTTGACATGCTTTGCCCAGATGTTGGCTCGTTTTCCCCGTCGCACGGTAAAACTAAAAAAGGAGCTCCCTCTCCTATCAGGAGAAAGAAAACCTCGCGAAGTGACACCCCGGAGACTTCGTGACGTGAGGTGAGGTGATACTCATTTAGGGCTAAAAGGGGCTAAAATATCACCCTAGTTGTTGCAATGAATGGCAGAATTGCGATCCAGTCCCATGTCTTCATCTTTGCTTATGGGAGCGAGAAATCCCCCCCCCCCTTTTCCCTTCTCATTTCAAGTGCTGGAGAGTAAACTTATACCTTGCAAGTGTCAGTCTCAGAATATTAGGAGTATAGAGTGAGTTTTAGATACCGGGATTCAATATCTCGAAATACCGGTTACATCGAAGATGCAGAAAGTACCGGAAAATAGCGAAGGTACCGTTTCGATATATCGATATTTCGGTGTTGCCAATACCTGAGATTCTGGTATTTTCAAGTAACGGTAAATCAATAACTCCACCATCTTTAAAAAGTATCACGTTTCTTATCATTCATATTTATTTTCTAATCACACATTTATACATATGCACACATGTGGAGGCTGTGTGCCTGTGCAGTGCTTCTTTCGGAAGAAAGTATTCAGGTACCGTTTCTAAATTCGTAAGCAACATAAAAGGAATATCCAAAGTTAATAAACAACTATTTATACTCTGTTATTTACAGCTCGTTCAATTTAAAATTCTACCGCAGTCCGCCCATTTACGAATACCTAACGCAATGCATGTTTTTTGTTTGTAATGGTAACACGACGGCTGAATAGTCAAGTAGCTTGGTGTGGAACGAAGAGGCAAGGAAATTAATACTTACTCTCATGATGCTTTTCCGGTGGGTTCAATTTTAAATTGAACGCACTGTATATTTTACGTGGCTTTTCTTCCTGTTTTCTTAATCGCGACGATTTTACATTTTGATACTCCTAAGCAATAATTTTGTATATTCACACGTCAACCTGCCATTATCCTTCACATTTATGTTTTTAATTTATCAGTGACTCACTGGCAATTGCCATAATGCATAGTCGAACATCTAAGGAAAAGAAGGGCGGAAGAAAATATTATCGCACTGCGTCTCGGTTTTATTTAGGGGTGAAGCCGTTGCACATTACTCTATCGCGTCTGAACTGAATCTCCTACCTGCCCCAAAGGAACGATTGATTGATTATATTGCTTTACTTTACTTCGCTTCTTGTGCCACTCTTGGCTAATTTGCGAAGATGAGGATGAGTGATAACATGATGAAATTGATGAATGCACACTCACAAACTTCCATGCCCAGGCCAGGATTCGAACCCGGGACCTCTGGCGTCGTAGCGCTATGTGCTAACCACTCTGCCTTCTGGGGCCGGCCCAAAGGAACGAGTAGAAGTGGTTAGTTATCTAAATAACTTACATACGTTTGTTGGACGAATAAACTGGTCGTTGCAGAAAATGGACATTGCTTTGCGTTGATTAAAAAGAGTCTCAAAATATTTTATATACTTGCTTCAAATTAGCAATCTCGTTACATAATTTTGTACAACCTTCATGCTTTTCGCGTCTTTAAATATGTTGGCTAAAGAAGAGTAGTTGGATAGCCTCAGGCTGAATTTTTCAAAAGAAAAGACGAATTGATCTAAAGTTAAAGTACTTTCTGATCATTTTTTAATGTATTTAAGAGTTCTGCTGTACACTCAGCGGCGAAAGAAACAATAGACGAATTGTCCACCACCATTTTCATTCGGTCTGTATTACACAATGTGATGATACTGAATTGAAATAATGACGTCAATAATCAGAGAACAACGCCTGCATCGAACCAACATAGTGTCATTCCTTAAAACAACACAGGATGTAGAATAAAAAGTAATGAAAATAGCAAAGGACAATTTGCCTACCATTTCTTTGCCGTTGACTGTATAAAGTAAAAAGAAAACACTCTTTGGTGGGTTCCTTTATTTTCCACAGTGGGCTTTCAGAACGCCACAAGCAATAACTAATTCTGTGCAACTTGCTTCTTGACCTCCCTTGCTGGAAGCGTCAGCGGAGTAAAGAATGGCGCCAGGAAGTCTCATACCCCGGTCGGAAAAGCTACGGACGGAAAATTGCGTTTGCATTAGCTGCTAGTCACTACGTACTTCGTTTTTGCCATCGTTGGTAATATCTGTCTATCATCCACTTAAGAAGGATATAACTGGAGTCAATACATGCGAACTACAAATCAAAACGGATGAGTGAAGGGTGGGGGGTCAATGTTGTTTCATCCTTTAATATAGCCTACGTGTCATAGCAAAACTTTGGTCAAACCACATTCATCTGTGGTTTAACTTTGTTTTGAGTCCACGTTTTGCATGGCAGGCTAATCGGGAAGGACCTACAGTTTAAAGTGGGATTCGAGCCTCTGATCAATCTACCGCAAGCAGGCATGAAAGTTCGATCTCGGAATCCTTTGATTACAAAGCGACAGCGTTGGGCATGAAACAATTACGGAGGCCCTTATCTTTGAAACGGTAGGCAGAATATGGGTGTAACATCATCATATTGACTCTTCGTCGTCGCCTTGTAATAAAGGGGTACCGGGTTCGATGCCCGGTGGAGACACATAGTGGTTTGGATCCCACCTTAAACTGTAGGTCCAGTTCTGATTAGCCTTACTGTGCATAAAGTGGACTTAAAAAACCAAATGAATCAATCAATACTGACTGTTCTTCTTTTTGCTTCGTGTACATGGTGTGAAATCACTGGTTGAGGTTTACAAAGATCTTAATCTACACGTACGTGCGCACTAATATGTATACGTATTTTAAATACAACATTACTAATTACTAAATCACTAAATATTTAAAAATAACATTATTAAATAAATTTAAACAATTATCTTTTTACATTTATAAATATCACATTTGCATCAAGTAGCAAACTGATTTCCTTACTAAGTGGTTAAAGATGTCAATTAGTTTCAAAATTGTTGAAATTGTTTTATTATGGAACAGCTGAAAGATTGATTGATTGAATTGGTTTATTTTTCTTCGCTTTTCTGCCACTTTTGGCTAATCGCGAAGATTGAAATGGCTGATATACAATGAAACCGATGAAGGGACACTCACAAATACCCATGCCCAGGCCGGGATTCGAACCCGGAACCTAAGGTGTCGTAGCATGCTATGCTAACCACTTCGCCACGGATGTGAAACATTGTGTTTAGTTTTTCTATTAATATAAATCAATTACGTTTCATTCTTATATTTATTGTACTTTCTTGTTTCACTTTAATTGTGAATACGTTGCTATTGCTGCAGATCTGTTAATGATCGTTTGAAAGAGAGATTGTTGGGGAGATACCCCCGTTGCACCTTGCCCTTGGACCTCTCCACTCCCAATTGTTCTCATGCACTATCATCCGCTGAGAGGAGATCGTTTCGAGGGATATTGAGCAATCCAGTGTTACGGTGAAAAAACCTTCCTTCATTTCACTTCAGGTGGCAAGAAAATCACAAAATATCAAGTATAAAGAACAGATTGAACTGTTTGTGACATTTTGATCATTTTGGTAAGATGGTACGGGTAAGATGTACATGGTAAGATGTCACCATGTTTTACACCCGAGCCCTTCATTTAATGAATTTATTTTGACTGTAATTTTAGTTTTACGTTCAGTTACTCAGCGCTGGACCTAAAGTTAACTTCTCAGCCAGGACCTTGTGGTGTACGAGTTTGGGGTGGCAAAATGCCTTATCTTATTTAAATCTTCTTTTCTTCAACATTCGTGAATTGTAGTGATAGTGAGTTGCATGTTATTGAGTATAGGAAAGCAAGCAGAGAACAGCAATTTCAGGAAATCAGGCTGTGATTCCGCCCTTTGGAATTATTTCTCACTTATTGCAGACGATCATGTGACCAGAACCTTAGATAACTTGCAGGAAACATCCCGTTTCTACCGTTCTGCACGTCCTCTCATATCCGCGTCGTGGTTAACCAGACGGTACAAATTAGTTACCTTCACCTCGTACTAATCCACACAATCCACAATACTTTCACAAAAAAAAATACTTGGAACGGTAGCCATATTATTGGTATTATAACCTGAGCATTGCATTGGTTTGGTTTAGAGTACGAGGTCGTTGTATTATGAAGTTTATCTAATTTTGTGTGGTGTCGCCAGTGTCACATGTTGGTACAATGCTGAGGATTTCGGTTTTCCCCTTAGTTGACTTATATTCAATGTCAGCTTAAGGAAAGCTAAGCACTTGTTTATCGCAGAAGAAAATTGTTATAACAATGTAAAATTTGACAAATCCACAACAAAATTATATGCAAGGTAATTTCGTACTTTGTAAGTCACCCGTATATAACCTATACTGAATGAATGAATGAATACTGCATTTAAGTTCTTTGAATATTGCTCATGTATTAGGGGAG
Organism: Lepisma saccharinum; assembly: GCF_977018435.1. Lineage (NCBI taxonomy): Eukaryota > Metazoa > Arthropoda > Insecta > Zygentoma > Lepismatidae > Lepisma > Lepisma saccharinum. The sequence continues at coordinate 120,328,976 of NC_139230.1, forward strand.
TATACAGATCCCCCCCCCACCACCACCGGTACGCTCTCAGACAAAAAATTATGTAGAGTAAAAGTAAAGTTGTTGTATGGAAATATGACCATTCTATTCAATTGCTATTGCCTTTGGTTTGTAGACCGATTGATTATAAAAAAAGGTGTTTTCTAAACTTTTTTTCGAAGAGCTTGCATTTTCTGCAGATTGCATTTGCAACGTTGCAACCAGGAGACAGGACAACCTTACTGTCAAGCAGGCGATCTTGTTTCTCTTCTATCGGTATCTAAGGTTGCCAGATATTCATCTTTTATGCTTAACTTCGCTGATTTTAAATAACGTTATTTTTTCAACATTAAAGCATAAAGTTGGTTTACACAGTTTAAATTGAGAATATTTCTGTTATACGTTTCGTGAAGCAATGCAGAGAGAACACGGGAGGGGGCGTTCTTAGTTCTCTCTCTTCCCACACGACTTGCATTGTTTCTGAGGCAGTGGCAACCATGCCCACTAAGTCCCTCGCCCTCGCAGACAAGGGATGAGGGGAAACCACTTTAGATGTTATCTGTAGAAGCACTTCGCAGGTTTCTCTCGCTCTTCCTGTGTAACTTGCGATAAATGCAGAATTCCTGTGTTGTGCGCACAATCGAAGGCAAATGTGAAAATAGACAAATTGCTAATCATTATGTTAATTAATTCTGTGTTCCTCAATGTGATTTCCCGTGTAAAAATACTGTAGGCTTAAGTGTAACCCTACTTCAAATAATATATAAAAATAATAATAATACAGCTTCTTAAAAAAAGCCCTGCCTGGGAAAGTAAATAATGGAAAAACTATGGATATTTTGCCTGCTATAATGTTTCCCGTTGACTGTAACTTATATAGGAAAATGACGTTTTGCTGTGGTATTCGAAAACGATAGCGTCAAGGGGTCGTGGGTTTGATACCGGTGGGGACACGTGTACAGTGGTACGGATTCCACTTTAGACTGTAGGTTCAGTCTCGAATAGCCTTTCTGTGCGAGGGGACGTAAAGGGAGGGGAGGGGGTTGGTGACGCCGTTCTTGGCTGATTCAAGGGTTGCCGCTTGAAAGTACGGAAAGAAGGGAGACTATACCATTCCTGTTTTCTCTGCTTTCAGGTCATATGGCCTGAGAGCGAATGATTGTCTACAGTCGGGTTAAACATTATGGAGACTCGAGTTTGAACTCCAATTAAAAATTAACCAGTAGAGCTATGTATTTAAATTTCGTCACGATTGGACCACAAGTTTTTTAATTACAGAATGTCGAAGTGAGCATAGTTTGAAAAACACAAAAAGCTGCATTTTTTGTTCTCGTCTCACACATAAAGATCGATATTTAAGATTTATTGGGGATCGAAGGCACTTAATACCGAGAAAGACTTGATTCAGTTAACATGCATTTATTATTATTATTATTATTAGACGTATAACATATAGCGAATACATTACATTCAGTTAGGGAAGTTGTACAGTGAATATTGTTTAAAATTTGTGCATTCATAGAGCCGTAGGTTGAGAATCTACGCCAAAGAGAACAACAAAATTCGACACACCCTTTACACACCATTAAACTTTTGCTTCTGGCGAAAGTATAATTTTAGAACATATATACTCAATATGAAGGAAAGCTCTCATTGTGAACCGACCGAGGAAATTTACTTCACTCAATGTAGGGTTAAAACGGACAATTTAGACCGGTTTGTTAGCGTAAAAAAATATGTATCTGAAGTTATGCAATATTTGAAGGCATAGAAAACATTTCCAGGTCCCTAGCCTCCCCCTTCCCTGCATTGAGGGAGCTGCTGCTGTGCAACTGGTCACCGCTGAAACCAACTTTGTTTTATTTTATGTCTTATATTTGTACAGTTATAACCCCACCAAATGATCCCCTGTTTAAAAGGGAAGTGGGGGGAGGGGTGATGGACAGCGAGATTCATTTGTGGAGTTTATGGACAATACGAAGCTTTGTCGTCTTCCAGGCCAGTATTTCATATTTATTTTACGTCGCTTTTCTTCCACTTTTGACTATTCACGACGATGGATCATGATTATGTTAAATGGATGAAGAGACACTCACAAAACAGTCTCGTCCAGGCTGACGGGACTCGAACTCGGAGTGTACGGTCATTCAACGCACTCTTCCACAGTGTCGAACCTTTAGAAGTGGGGGAATTAATCTTTTCACACCATATTTCTCAGGAAATTACGTTACGACTATGTGTCAATAAGTGATTAAAAATATCATTATATTTTAACTGACATTAAAAGTGTTGTTGAAAAGCCGTGATTTCTTTCTATAAAAATATGTTTCAAAGTATGGATATTGGTGTAAGAATAGAATTTAATCGGTAGGGTTTTAGAACTACAATTATATAGTTTAAAACTTTGTTGAAGAGTTTTATTAATTTTCTAAGATTAATCATTCATATTAATATGATACTTTTGGAGGTTAAGGCTTTCATTTTAAACCTAAAATTCCCAATCGGTTGTTCGGTGTAGCCATAGGCTAGAAAACTGAACACTGAGTGGCGAATAATATGTTGACGGTAGTGACTTGCAACAACTCTTTAGTTCTTTACCTGAATATCCAGGAAAAGTAACTTGTTGATCTAAAATAATTCACTTATTCTACACATGTTTATGTAGTTTATTTATTTATATTAATATCGTTAGAATAACATACAAAATTTACTTAAACGTTTTCCTTCTAAATGCTTTGAATTCAAAGCTTTATTCTTCCATAGCATTTGAAGTTCAGAGGGAAACAAGCATGAGAGGAATGCTTGGCGCCTCGAAGTCCGGACAAGAGGCCGCGAAGAGTAGGGACGAGCAAGGGAAAGTAACAATTATACCAATACAAAATTAGATTACAGCAATAAAAATTAGTTGCATTTTGTTACTTCCAGTTTGCAAATGCAGCAGTAGGCATGTTGTCATCATGAATATTGTACACATTGTTGTATGCAATAAAAATCGAGGATTGAAAGAAAAGTTGTAAGAAATCCGAGGACAATATCAGAATGTCATAGAATACGGCACACAGCAGTGACAAGAGAGCGGAGAACGTGATGCAGTGCGACGTGCACACGAAGCGAAAATTGGTTGCTAAGAGCCCTAAATCTCCTCTCCTAACCTAACAACGTAGAATTGTCATTAGAATCAGTGGCGGCGATTGGGTTCCAAAAGTGGCATAAATAAGGGGACAACAGCCTCCCTCGCTCCCCCTAATCGTCGCCACTGTTTAAAATTCTAATTGTAAAAATTAAACATGCTAGTTGCTTAGGAGAGTTAAGTTTAGTGCTGTCAGAATATTTTATGATCCTGTGATCCCGAGTGGCTGTCTCTTGATATATTACAGTTTCCTAGATACAGTGTGTTACTTTGTAACATTGTATATCTGACAATTATAATACAATAAAATGTTTAATACATCCACATGTCAACCTCTCTTCCACGTAGTACAACCTCGACTGCATTGTGCAGAAGGAGGAGGTTCTAGCGCTTGGATTCACAATCAGTATAATCCTCTGTGGGGTTTGCGTTATATGTTTGTCCCTTCATCCATTTCTAACATTCATTTGCATCCTCGCAATTAGCCAGAAATGGTAGAAATGCGACGTTAAATAAACTAAATCAACTAACAATAAAATGCTTAACGTACAAACACAACTGCATAAAATATATGTGACGCTTCGAAAGACGGTATTTTGAATTTATTATCCCTTCCCATGCCTTGGATTGCCTCGAATGTAAATATTCCTTACGTTGCTTAACTAAAATTATACCCTAGGATAGTGAAATGGTAAACATTAATGAAGCGACAGAAAAATGCAACGTATAGCCTTTAACGTTAATCTGAATTGCTTTTCTTCGGTTAATCGTTAATGAGCATTAATGGTGGAATGCAGAAATAAATGAAAGAACGAACACAATGGTGTATCTATGCCTTACTCAGGATTCTAAATTAGGGCTTCTGGCTTCGTAGCTACTCCTTCATGCAGACCGGAAGGTAAAAAAAAAATAATACAATACAGTTGATTTGATTTGAATATTATTATTTAGCGTCGCTTTTCTTTCCCTTTTGTCTAGACGAAACGATGGGATGAGTAATGATACGATGAAATTGATGAAGAGCGCCCACAAAGAAACACCCAAGTAGCGTCGTAATGCGCTGTGCTAACCTTTCCGCCACGAAGGTCAGTTGCCATAGATTGATCGATTGATTTGCTTTATTTTACTTCGCTTTTTGTGCCACTTTTGGCTAATTTGCGAAAATGGGGATGAGTGATGATATGATGAAATTGATGAATGGGCACTCACAAGCATCCACGCTCAGGCCGGGATTCCAACCCGGTACCCCTGGTGACGTAGCGCGATGTGCGAACCACTCCGCCATGAGGGCCGGCAGCTAGAATAGAGTCGAATTTACTGAATGAGAACATATACGCATTGATTGATTGATCGATTGATTTGGTGTTTTAATTCCACGTTATGCACAGTTACGCTAATCGGGACTGGACCCACAGTTTAAAGTGGGTTCCGAACCACTATATGGCTCCACCGCATATACCGTTTTAAGGGGAAGTTTAACTACATAGCTTTCATTTTTTACTATCCCTTCAACGGAGCGTGCTGTTGACAATATCACCCGCAGTACGGCCGTGATCGAGAATGTGTGGAGCCATCCATATCTTCTGCTTGAAAGGTAGCACCATAAGATGCACAAGAAAGAACTTTACCTTTTGTACTACTCGCCCACACACATTTTAATGGCATAACCTCTGCCTAGGGCTTCGCTGTTCCCCTAAGTACACTTGTTTGTGTAACTTCGTAAATATTGTCTCAATAAAGCCACACTAAGGAAATGAACACGCTTCCTTTTACTAAAACTGAATTTTTTGTTGGCCCTTTATTTTATTACATAATTTATTTTAATCTCAATCAAATAAACATCTACATATTATTCACGTTTAGAAACGGGAAGAGTATTTATATAGTTTTTTTTTACCTTGTCATTTTAAAATTAATGGAATTAATATTTTCTTTATGATCGTAGATGGTAAGTACATGTGTAGTTTCCAGGCATTATTTATCATAAAGGAATAAAATCAATGTTTTCTACTCGAGGTTTTCCCCTTTCCCCAAAGTTGTTTGTTGTAGAACATTAGCAAAGATGCCCTTATTTCAGTGTCCTCTCTGTTGTTTTATGTAAGTAAGAATGTGCATTAAGGATGATACGCATATAATAATTCGAATATCCCTGCGTAAGAATTTGTATGTTATCTATTTATATTTTCTCTTGAATACACGCACATAAACAACACGACAAGAAGAGCAGGACACAGAATGTAACTTAAATGGAATTGTATCAACTTCAACATACGCAATGATGTGTTTCCTGCTTTGTGAAGCTGATACGCAATGGAGAGATAGATGAACGTGATAACGGGTAGCTTAGCAAGTCGCGTTGATCCTTTTCTGCAAGAGGGGAGCGTACTTGTGTTCCCCCGCGACGTTGTCAGGTGAGGAGCTTATCAACTTTTCAAGTCGCACTTTAAGCAGAGAGGGCGGGAAGTGAAGACGCCAAAAAGTGTGGCAACGTAGCAAAAAAACTCATGCACGGCGCAGTGGCCGCAGAGGTGGATCGCATAAAACAACAGTGTTGCCAAACACGGTCCTTAGAAAAAGAACTACATTGAAGTTAAGGACTCAGACCAAGCACTTAGCTTTTAGACGTATGAACACTTGTCTCCGTCTCTACACTGTGGATTCTGTGTTCGAATCCTGTACGAGTTTAGGGAGCTTCCAGACCAAAGTGAGAAGCGAAGCATATAACTTGGAAACAAACACTCAAAAGTATATGTGACGTTTCGAAGTGACATGACAAGGTGCACATGTCGAGTCGCATTGCGTCGTTCTAATCTGGTGGCGTCTTCTGGTAGCGCAACTGCACTGAATGCTTGCTTATATTCTTAAGAGGTGCGTGTTGCTTGTTACTTCGGTATGAACCCCTTAGTTTGTACACACTGTTATTCTAAATATGAGCGTTTATATATATGAAATATTCGATAAAATATAAATGAAACATTCGAACCAATGCTATTTTGCTATATTTTACTTCGCTTTTTATGCCACTTTTGACTAATTTGCGAAGATGGGGATGACTGATGACATGATGAAATTGATGAATAAACACTCACAAACATCTATGCCCAGGCCAGGATTCGAACCCGGGACCCGTGCGTCGTTTTCGAACCAATGCGACACGACAAACATCATGTGTCGCTTACGTGTTTCTCGCAATGAGCGTTGCCGTATTTCTCCCGTCTGGGGTCGTGCCCATGCGTTGAATGGTTTCTTACGGAGAGACTTCAAACCGAAGCTACAGGGAACAAGTATCACAAAACGGCGGCAAGTGACAATTAAGGTTCACATCGAAGTGACAAGTTACAAGACACACGGACCACTTTAGTCTATCAGAAATCATTAAAATGCGAAAGCCCGAACACCAGACCGATGCGACATAATTCACGATATTTAGAAAACTGCCCATTCTGTGCAACACGGAAGCAATAAGCGAGACGTGCAACTTGTCACATTGCTTTGTTTCGAAATGTTGAATTCATTAGTGTTGCAATTGTCTCAAAGCGATACGTGTCACTTGTCGCCTTCCACTTCGGTCTGAAAGTTTCATGAATGTTATGCATCATGTCGTCTTGGTCTGTTGTTGGCGGATATGAGAAGACTTGCATATACACCAAGCTACTTGTGTCACTTGTCATTTCGATATAACCCCCCCCACCCCTATTTCCCCGTCGATTGTCACTTTTGAACAGAAATCTCCATTCTTATTTTTTTTTTTTAAAAAAATAGTATTATTTCGTTATCAATTAATTTTTCTTCAGCATGACCGAAACAAGTAACGAGAAGTTACCAATAAAGTTTGAAAACTCTGCTATTTGTTTCTTGGCAATGGAAGAAAATGTGCTTTAGAAATGCATTTATAGTGCATTTACTAGTGTTTTATTAAAACCAACTGATAATTTGTTATGGGACACACAAAAGTCACATTTGTAGAGTATTGTTCGAGTATAGGAATAAAGTATAATAGAAGAACAGATTTGGTTCCAAAGTTTTAAGTTGGCAACATTGACAGCTCGGAAGCAACAAGACGGCCAGGCGAGAGGGGAACCCCGTCGGCATTTGCACGTACCTTTCCTCGCCTCTCAACCCCCTGGGATGTTCGGTACCAATACATGCGAAATAGATCCAAGATTTTACACACCCACACTTCACGGTACCAAGGGATGCGATTAAACACCACAGTTTTACACAGCCTTGAAGGTACCAGGTTTCACCAGCAGGTGGCAGAGTGTAACACAGCGACATAAACACTAATCCAACAAATATGAACTTTTTGGTACCTTCGAAATACTTCGCGTACAGGTCGCAAGGGGTCTCAGGAGTCTCGAAATGCCTTTTCCTTATTGGGACCGGCAAAAAGTCCCAACATTTTTTTTGGTCCCATTAAGAAAGGTGTTTAAAGATACGCCGGTCCTAAGAAGAATATATCTGCGTACCCACACACACACACACACACACACACATAGAGAGAGAGAGCAAGCAAAAAGGAACTACAGCGACACGGTAGGCTATCACTGCGTTAAGAAGCAAGTGCTGCTAACAAAGGATGAAGACGTACACATTTGGGGATTAGAAATAATATTAAAAAATATATCTAGTGGGATGGGTGTGAGATTCGGGAAGAAGGATGGACACATCAGTAGAAAATCAAATAGTGACACATAATGGACATAGAGAAGAAATGATATCGACTGTCGCACAATGGAATAACAAGGAAATGGGGTAAGGGGAGTTTCAACAATTTGGTAGGGAACAAGGAAAGGGGGGGGGGGATGGTTGACATGGTTCAGGAATGAGAGAAGAAAGAAATAAAAGCGAATAAAGCGGAGTGAACTACAAGGTGCCCATTTTCCACCGAGGAGTGAAATACGAATGGTTGTTTGCTGCTTGACAAGCTAGAGTTCTTGTCTACTCTTACGGCGGGTGTTCTACATGCTGGCAAGGGAAGTGGGGAGCGGGGAAAACGCAGCAAACCAACCAGACAACAGCGGTGGCACCGAGAATTAAAGCCTGGCGGGAGGAACTACTACGCGCACCTCGTTCTACAGGCTGCTTAGTTTCTTATCGCGCTGGATTGGTCGCTTCCCCGATCCCCACTTCCTTTGCCAGTATGTAGAGATGCCCGCCGTAAGACTGGACAAGAGCTATAGTCATTCATGGGACAAATTGGTAAAAATATAACGCAGTCGGAAACAATTAAAGTTATGCAAGACACACACAACACATTATCCTAATCGTTCCACAAGTTTCATGTTGCATTTCAATTGCAACTTAATTCAAACGTTCATATAGCGTGCCTTATCAGTGATCTCAAAACTTTACCCTTTGAGTACCTGAAAAACCACTGAATAACAGAGACTATATTAACAAACGAAGAATGCATTTATACATACAAAGATATATATATATATATATATATAACGTGATATATATATATATATATATATATATATATATATATTATCAAAGGCACATAATTCGTACCTACACTTCCTACGAAGGAAATGCCTAAAGGATAGTACAATTTGGTTGCTCGAAAATAATTTTCTTATTTGTGGCGATCTTATCTCGATATCAAGCCACAATAAACCCATTACTATCTTGATTAGTATTTGTGTGTTTATTAAAATAAATAATGTACTTTCGTGTGCTAACGAATGCCTAAAAGATAGTACAATTTAGTTGCTCAAGAATATTTTTGTGATTTGTAACGATTTTGTCTTGATATCAAGCCAGAATCGCCACAATAAACTCATTAATATCTTGATTTATATTTGTGTATTTATTAAAATAAACAGTGTGCTAACGAATACCTAAAAGATAGTACAATTTGGTTGCTCGAAAATAATTTTCTTATTTGTGGCGATCTTATCTCGATATCAAGCCACAATAAACCCATTACTATCTTGATTAGTATTTATGTGTTTATTAAAATAAATAGTGTGCTTTCGTGTGCTAACGAATGCCTAAAAGATAGTACAATTTAGTTGCTAAAAAATCATGGATCATGTGGTATGGTTATATTTTAGTAGCAGTACCCATTCCGACGATGTAGAAATAAATGTACACCTGTTACGAAATTGCCAAGTCTTCTAATATATGCAATTAATAGGAACATCAAACCCCAATTTGCACCAAGTGTTTCAAATGGAGTCAAATGAATGAATTCGTTGAAAGCATGTGCATTTTCCTCAAGGAAAAAAAATATGCAAAAATCCGCCAGCGAATCATCATCACTCATCTTCATCGTCGACTTTAGTAAAAAGTGGCAAAATAAACCCAACGGTAAATAGCAAAACTTTAAAAACCAAGCGGGACTCCTACCAAGTATAAAAAATTGAAGGGAAGGACTTCACTTCACTATACATTGCTAACAAAAGTAACAAAAGTGAAGTACTGGCCTGGATTTGTAAATAAAGATACAGAAGGTTCGAAACTTGTAGGGGAATTTGTACCTGTAAGTCCTATTACGTTACTAACATCTTATAATAGCACGACAACCTCTCTTTTTACTCTTGGAAACAAATGATTTTCAAATTACTGACTAAATGTTGACAGTCCTACAGTATCAACCAATGCCCCAGATGTTAGTTCCCAAACTTTCACCCCGCTTGCTTCTTGCCTTCAGTGGCGAAGCATAGAGTTCCTAGCAGGGTAGGCATAGAAGTGCGATAATTTTCATTAGTTGCTTAAATCTGTAAAAAAAGGGAGGGGGGGGGCTATGTCATAGAGAGTGGTTCAATGTCTCTCCAGACCGCTTCTTCACTTGCCAGTGGCGTTACGTTTTCGAAGGTGTCCGGCCATCAGTATGATAATTATGTCTTAGACGTAACACACCAGATGTCATCGATCTAGATTTTTGTTCATTTCTGGTATTTTATTTGTTTGTATTTTTTCAACCCCTGATTTATGCACACACCTCCAGAAAGAACTACCAATCATGAGACATCGCGAAAATCCAACGAATAGTGCTCGAGCCCTGTTATCAATTCTTCATCACTTTTTTTCTAAATGTATTTATTTATTTTGCAATTGAGGTGAAAAGGGCTAGAAGAATCCCATAATTTTCGGGTCAGTCTGACGTTTATACCGTGAGCAGATGACAGAATTCCGCACTTTCAGGGACTGTCAGTTTGATACGTTCTACTACTGCCAACTTAGTTTTTTTTAGCAAGACTTCCTCGCCCCGAGGAAAACACTATAGTTATCTGTTGTCTAACTAAAGGAATGGTTGTAGTTAATTCCAGTCTTGGCTTTCTAGATAAATGAATTTCTGACACCTGTATGTCCAAGTAAACATAATTTAAATTTTGAATATTTTCGTCTCATTTGTTCTGATCTATGCTAATCGTGATGATGAGAATGTATGGAGAATGAATTAAAGATGATCAGGAAACATTGACACGACCACAATTAGATCACCTGGCTTCGTAACGTGGTAGGATGACCACTACTGGGCTTTCAAGTAAAGACATAAGTAAAGGTGACCTCTCTCATTGAGTGTATATACTTCGCATCCTAGTTTGTTCTACCCCTTGTGTTGGTAGACACCTTTACGTGATAATAGAACATAGGATCCTTGTTTGGGACCCGGCAACACAACAGGTTACTATGTAACATATAAACAGGTTATAATAAAAGTACTTGCTTGAGAGGATAGAATACCAATATTTAGGCACAATTTAGCTCTTTTCTGCCAATCCAATGTGACAACACTGGCATGTTCCGCCAGACCTGAAACAGACATGGCCCGCGCAATAACCCCATTATCCCTCTTTGTCCTAAACCCAAAAAAGTCTTCCCTTGCATTGTACACTCATTGACCGCCCTCTTCTCTTGTTATCAGTTCAGGCAGTGGCGTGTCCAGGATTTTCGAAAGGGAGGGGTTATACATACTTTTCCTTGGTAGTCAGCCATCATTTTGTCATATTTCCCTACTTTTGACGTTCTTTTTTTAGGATTGCTGGGCCAAAGGGGGGTGGTTATAACCCCACCATTTCCTCCTTGGGCACGCCACTGCCTTCAGGGTAAACGAAACTGCCTACCTCTTCGCTTGTGCCGTCTGCATAAAAAAATGTCTGCTTGCAATATCTATTCGACGACAGTGTTAACGCATTAAATAACGTTTCAACAACTTTGATTTTTTTTAAATATTTTGCTGCCACTTGCCACTGCAACTTGCAAAGGAAAATATAGTTGAAAACATTTTAGAGATGATCGTTATAAGAAGGAAACATGCAAGACAAAAAGTGGGTCCTACCTTACCGATGATTACATCTTCACTCAATTAAGAACTCGATTGTTCTTGCATTTCAGTCCAGCACTTCTTGTATAAATCTGATCGCTGCACACGACACGAATCACAAACAATGCTCTACGATCACGAACCTCGCGCTCCGAGCCAAGCTCCCTTCTAGCGCCCTGAGCGGAGGGAAGTTTTCACAGAGGGGGAACAAGCGAGGGAATCCCCGTTCACGATAAAAATAAATTATTCTTTTCCCAGTGAAAGTAAAACTACTTTGTAAATATAAGGCGTAACTAGCATTTTAATTTACATAATTTGTTATGAAGACTTACTTTACAAATATAAGTTCTTTAGACTTTCTGTTTACGCTACGGTGTTTGGTGAATCGACAAGACTATCAGCACTCTGACCAGAAAACGAAGTCAGAACTACAGTACTCCGTAATTTTCAATTTCACTTACACTTGTCGATGAAAGGGAGGAAAACCTAAGTTTCGTACAAAATATGGAGAATGTACAATGAAATAGAAGTCTCTCTGCACGAACACAGGCTAATGTTTATAAAAAATGCTGGTACACCACAAATTTCCAACCCTGGCGGAAATGCAGTGTTGCTGATATTCTGTTCGTCCTAGTAGGTAACACCGCGAGGCCGGCCTCACGAGCACGTTATAAGCATACGTAAAGTACTCGTAAGATTAGGCTTCCCGCATATACGACCGTACGACAGAATGTAAAGAGAAGAGGCCCCAGCAAATGTGCCTCACTCCGTGGAAAGTATACTGGACAGGGTTAGAATATTTATGTAATTATCATAAATGAAAATTCCAAACTTTTCCATTGCATTACATATGTTTTGACGAAATAAGTAAATACACCTTTAAAGAGTAAAAGCGTTGGTAGGCCCGGCCTGCTGGCCTCATAGGACGCTTCGCCACTGCTTGCCTTTGTCCTTGAAAATGTATCAGACAGAGTTAACTTTTCTTAGAGTGACAACAGTTAGAAAATAAAGTATCATTGAATATATATACATATAAAATAGCCCATGGCTTGACAGCCCTCGGAGGGCCTTGGCCCTATCTCCCGTATATATATATATATATATATATATATACTATATACAGTATATTAATAATTACTTACACATTATGGATTAATTAAGTAATAACATAAGAAAATCGGGTTTAATTTTGTAAACGCATGGGAAATTGAAAACTGATTATTAAAGGTTATCTTTTGTTACAGTGACAGAAGGTAGGAAACAAAATACTGATATGTATCATCTACTAAATTGTTGCCTTGCTAATCGGGACTGGACCTGCAGTTTAATTCGGGATCCGAACCACAGTGACATATGCCTGCACAGGTATTCCACCAGGGACTTCTTGATTACAAGGCGACGACGTTACCACGACATTATTAAATTACACGTTACGTTCAGGAAAGTATCTAAAAATATTTTTCGGGGGGTTCGAACCAATTGTCTCAGGAATAATAATAATAATAATAATGTTAAAATTAAAATAATTATATTAAATCAAATTAATACAAATTACAATACATAAATTAATATTATATTATTATTACACGAATAGGTAAAGAGATAACAGCGCATATTCATTGCGTAGCTTACCTGAAGTTAAGATCGGAATAATTTACTTAGGAAACAGCTTCCACTTGCCACATGGGGAGAAATTCACACTCTTCATTTCTGGCGGAGATCTTTTTAGTAGAATTGCTCATTCCGACGATATTGGAATAAATGCCTGCCTGGTGCGTAATTGTCCCTCTTCGCCTTAACATATCTTGACCGTGGAAAGTGTTAATACAAAATCTAGAAAAGAGCCATTTAACAGTTGCCTGATTGCTTTTCCATTTGTTGTATGGGAAGAATTGTCTGAAATGTGTGTGTAGTGGCAGGCAAAAGATAATACAAAGATCGAATAGAGAGGCAACACTGCCACTGTTCTGCACTGCACAGACAACGCGTCTCGTCGAGTGGGCGGGGCACTGTGGGTGCAAACGAGCTGCTGTTGCTTCTGCAAAAAGAACACTCGCAGACAACTGAATGACGCTCCGCTTAAACTCTAGTCAATCGAGATAGGATTTGTTGAAGAAGTGAATTGAAATATAAACGCCAGAATTTGCTCTAAGACTATAATGGTTACTCGCAATAAGAACTGACCAATTTTTACATGTGGAATTCCGTAATGAAAGTGTCAACAGGCCGCACTCCACACCTTTAGCCTGTTAACACTAATAAATCATCTCATTATATGCGTTCGGTTATGCTGATAGTCATGTTTAATATATTACCTTCAAACATAAACAATATCATGGACTCGCTCAGAGGCAGAATTCAATTTTACGCTTTACCTTCCTGAAGATATTGTAGCAATATAATCATTCCGCTCCATTTTCGTATTCTCAATTGAACTCGCACTGCTTTTTCCAGAAGTTGAGCCCCAGCTCCCTTCTTCCACCTTAAAAAATTCTTGGGTGAGAGGCTACAAACTATACTAAAACTGAATTACAGACAATACTTTATGACTCAAAGTGACGTGACCTAGAACGTAGTGAAAAATCACTGGTGCAAAATTCAACGTAATGATGATAAAATGAAGGTAGGAAGATGGATGTGCTAGAAAGTTTTACATACATACACACACATTGTTCCGTTTAGAAGACATTTCTTTACATTTTTCTCACCTTGGCTTTCTTGAATTCACAAAACTGTAAAGCCATGAACGAGTTAACCCCCTATAATCACGGAGTCCCAGGTTCGATTCCTGGTGCAGACACAACTGCCTAGTGGTTCGGATGCCACTTTCAACTGTAGGTCCCGCTTCGGGTAGCCTTTCTGAGCATGAAATGGAATTAAAACAAAATTGGAACACGGTAACCCATCACAACACACGCGCAGAGGGTGTTGAACTTAATGACTGACAATTATTATATACATCGAACTTTCAGCGAAGCTGGAATAAGGTCTATTTGCCATGCCAAATAGTGTGAATTTTCAGTCCCCTGGTGCCTTCTATACGAAGTGCACGCAAGTTATCTAAAAAATAATCAAATGTGAGGGTGAGTCGAGCTATGTATCATTCAATAAGACTCTTCTCTTCAAACATATTTTTCTCTATAGCTGTCGATTTCGAACGGGCATCTAAGACTGGTTGCTTAACGGACCGGATTTGGAGCAAAATCACGGACTGTCACAGTTCCAATCACACTACAGACATAGCAAAAATTGTTCGCCTGAAGAGGAGAGAAGAGGTGATCGCTTGAAATATCTCGATATTAGATAGAACATATGGTCAATCAAAAAGAAAAACAACGGAGAAACGCTTTTAATACCGGTGTTATTCACTGAGCAAACGGGTTATTTTGACAAAATCCTGTTTCCCTGCTGGCTGCTTCAGGGAAGGGGGCTTACAAAAGTTATCGTTTCTTGGCCAAGCGGTAGGCCTCATTGGTTGATGATCACCAGTTCCTTCGTAGGTAAACGCGGCAACAGAGGATCACTGCCATAAAGGTAGTTCCCGCGTCGGCTGAAAGAGCGACGGGAAATTAACGAACCATTGTCACTAACTTCAGACAAACATCTAATAATTTCCTTAGGTTTCGAAGCTGATCCGAAGGGACAACAAATACCAAAAAAACGACATGAATTAAATGATCGATTGATCCGTTCTTCTGTTGATGGACCGCAATTCATATTAAAGAGTCAACAATCAAAGCTAATACGCATCTATTGATCAGAAATTACTAGAGTGTTAAAATTGTTTTTGTATCTTTTGTTATGTTAAGTCGCTCTGCTGCCACTTTCGCCTAATGAGGATGAGTGACGATTAGATTAAATTGATACTATGATACCAATACTGAAGCCGTGGCTCGAACCCGGAAATTTTGTGGTATCGGAAGTGGACCACTTAACCAAAGGGAACTGGCTATGCTGCCAAGCGCGGTTACTGGTGGACTAACGATCCAGACACCGAATGATCCGGGTACGAGTCCCGCCTGGACCTTTGTCAATTTCTTAATCGCCAGAAACCCCTTCACAATCTAAGACATAACACTTTATAAAAACTTCATTCCCGTCCCCTCCACCTCAAATTTAATACCCAACAAAATTTCCATGCAAATTTTTGACTTCCTGTTGATATTGCTCCCTCCAAAAAAGCAATCTAAGACGTAATAGTAATACACAAGAGTTGGGATTCCCTGCCCCCCCAAAATAATTATCAATCCCGCTACCTGAAAATCCCACTAACTTCATTAATCGCCCACCATAATTTCCCTATCAATCTAAGGCCTTATATGTAATAGTTGGATATCGCCCCCCACCAATATTACTTATTACCCGTAACAATTCCCATATAATCTACAAATTCCTATGTATAACAGCAATGGCTAATTGATAACGTAATTCAACTTTTGCCCTGTTTATTCAGTCAAATTTCCATCACAGACTGCGCCTTAACGCTCCTTCCCCTGGGCACCCCTGATTTAGAACTGCGACAACGTGATAGGTATAATGTATCTAATAGTTAAGTATTAGGAATGTGTGCATGTGTGCTGCGCATTTGAATTTCATGTGAATCAAATCTGTCAATAATGTGAATATTAATATTATGGAATACAATATAATGGTGCAGGTGTGTGAAAAAGTAACCATGAGCACCAAGGTATCAATAAGAAAGAATTGGAAAGATAAGTTGCATATGGAGGTGAGTGTAATTAGTTTTTTTTCTGGGATGTAGCAAAGAACATCGGTTAAACCGTGCGGGGTTTCAATACTGTGTCCACCCGCCGTTGGATTCAAGCTCTGCATCTAGTCGACGAGGCAAGGATTCCACGAGAAGATGTTTGGTCTTCTCCTTAAACTCTCCCAAACATCAAACACGTGAGCCAGAAGAGCTTCCATTGTTCTCAGCTGTCTAGGTTCCCACTCTCTCACCATCAACGCCCAAATGTTTTTGATTGGGAGACTTCGCTGCCCAATCTACTCTTGAAATTCCTATGTGCTGATTAAACCAGGTGGTGGCGCTTTCCATGTATGGACGCTGCTGTTGTCTTGTTCGAAAGTCACGTGCGGAATCTCATCTTCAAGGTGTCTGTCGCACGCTGGGAAGCATGTGATTTTCCAGCACTGCGACGTATTCCTGAGAATTCATTCTCGAGAACACTTCCACCAATCCATCTACTCCAGACGAACTGATCGATCCGCACACCGCCACGGATATCCTGCCACTCCTAGCATGGGTAGAAATGTTCTCGGTGCCGTAGCCAGTGTTGCTGCGCCTCCAAACATAAACCTGACAATTTTCGTCAGACGAAAATACTTTCTCGTCGCTCAAAGTTACGTTCTTCCAAAATTCTTGAGGAGCTGGTAAATATTGTAAAGAAAACTGATCCGTGCTTTGTGATGGAAATGCATCATTGCTTCTTTCTTTACCGCTCGACGGTGCCGAACTGTTACAGCATGGCACTCCAGTTTCAACTCTTGGCGAATCTTCTTTGCAGCCATGAAGGGATTGCCCTCGCTCACCTCAATGATGCCTGCATCTTCTTCCCTGGTTGTCTTCCTCGGCCGGCCTTTGTTGGGTCTTGACTTCATTCCTTGGTCCCCTTCTTCCTCGTAACACCGAATCCAACGCCTGACGCATGAATCGTCCACATCAAGGGTCGTAGCAATCTGTAGTGCAGCAGATCCGCCGCACAAGAACATGCGGACTATCTTCTGTCTTGTAAATTCCGAAGTGTAAGGTATGATGAATTGATATCTTAAAGGAACATTCGGACCGAAGGGACATGCTGCACGTGGCACATCCCTCTTGAAAACAACTTATCATTGGTGCATGTAGAGTTTCACAGCCATTCCGATGCAGAAAGTTTCATTTTATTGGTTCCGTTGTAAGTGACATGCTCAAGGCATAGATACGAGTAAAACTGCTGCAGGATCTCGAACGAAGCACCCACCGGGGCTCGAATTAAAGCTAATGCGTGATGGCAAAATGCAACCGTGAAGTTACTGCATCTGAGATTTACATCAAGCAGGGCCTGTGTGGTATGTGCAAAGAAACTCACGCTTGCTTTAGGAAATAAGGATACTATTGAATCAATGCAATATAAAAGAGTATATAGTAAAATATACATTATATTGACTCATGCTTTCCCTGAAAAAAAGGCATAGTTTTCTCGCACATTTCTGCCCGCAATGAATATAAATGTATAATCTATTAAATTAAGCAGGTGCAGGCAGATTTAAAAATATTGATAAGATGATTCAATTGAATTGAATTGAATTGTTGTTTTTTAAGTCCACTTTGTGCACAGAAAGGCTAATTGGGGCTGGACCTACAGTTTATAGTGGGTTCCGAAACACTATGTGGCTCCACCGTGTATCGAATCCGGGACCCCTTGATTAAAAGGTGACGACTCTACGAAGGCGCCATCGGGGGGGGGGGCTAGTCCTCTTACGGAGATAATTCGTTCGGAGCAATAGAAATGCAATATCAAAACAATTGGGGAATATTATTTTCAATGTGGATATTCTTCGGAAAAGATGTTTCTAACAACAGTTTACCTAAGTAGTGGGGACGTGGGGTGAGAGATAGGGACGGATTTGGAAGAGAGAGAGGGAAAGCACATAACTTTCTGTTCAGTGCGAAACTTTGGGATTGCTTTTTCCTAGCGCACAAAAAACACAATACGTATAACCCAAATACAACCCAAACCTTCAATGGCGAAATTGTGAGTCAATCACTCAACTGGAATAAAAAGTACGGATTTAAATCTACGAGACCAGAAGATAGTTATTGCGCTACCATGTGACTATGTTTGTTGCGTGTGTGTTTATGTTTTACGTGTATTTTTTTTACTTAGTGTGTATGTATTTTTGTCTTTATTTTTTATGTTTTTTTGCGTCTTTCTCTTTTATTTTTTCTTGTGTTTTTCTTTTTTTTGTATCTCAATGTTCTTAGTTTTTTATAGATTTCATTTCTTGGTATCTTAAATATTTAGTTTTTTATACATTTAACATACAGTTAGCTATAAAAATCAATTTATAAAATATAATGTAGAGATGGTTAAGTGGAAGAAAAGGCTTGTGCCTTAACTTCGCCATCCAAACAAAGGAATAAATAAATAAATAAAATAATAATAATAATAAAAAAAAATCCACTTTGCCCTCGAGAATTGTCATGCCTGACTGACATGTAGTTTACGTTAGTTGTGAGAGTTGCTTCATTTCCATTGCCTACCAAGAATAATGATAGCACTGAAAGTATAAGATACGGAAATGTGCATGTTTGGCGAGCTATGAGAAAAGTAGATCCTTGTGTTTTCTATTTGAATTTTGCTCATTTTACGTCAATTTTTACGTATAGCCAATGGCGACAGAGGATGAATGATGCTTCAGGGAAATTGAAGAAGATTGAACAAACAACTAAAAAGAAAAACTCATAATTATCAGAGGCTAGCACCCAAGAACCATGGCTACGCAGCATGTTATGATATTTAAGTATATCACGGATTGCTGCTAAATCCTTTCCTAGATATTTGTAATGAATGAACATCGCTCTTGGCTGTATTCCAAATGTAGTAAGAGATCAGCGATAAGTTGGATTCTTTTTTGCCATTTTATAAGTGTATTTGAGCGCAAGGGCTACCTATTTCATCATTTATAAAGAGTTAACTTCATCGTTACACTAGCACCAGGCACAAATGCATCAATTTCGGTTATTTTACATCACTCTTCTGCCTCTTGAGTTAATCGCGATAATACGGATGAATTATCTATTTATAAAATGGTGACGGGACAAACTGAGTGATACATCCATGCCTGACCAGAGTTCGAATATGGAACATATGGCGTCGCTTCGCTAAAAAAGGCTGGCAGAAATGTATCGGAAAAGTGTAGGAACACCAAGAACCGGTTTCACCCAGCACACACGATGAAATTATTTGCAGCGACTCGCTGTGTCAGTGCTGCTCGCCACCCCCTCCCCCTCGCTCGCAGATAGCCTTCTCAGCACCCCACCTGCTGATGGAAGAGTACGGTCAAATGCTGCACCTACTTTTCGTTTCAAGCATATTTTGTCTGGAAGGTTTCTGGCACCCATCCCTTCCCCCTTCACACCATGGTTAATAAGAAACCCTTGCACTTTCAAAACCCTTGTCCCAAGAAAAAGCTGGCATCAATTTTACACCACCATACAATGAGACTTACACGGGAAACATTTCCTAACATATTTTCTTGATTCGGACTAAGGGCAAATTAAAAATAGCCAAAGAAATTATACACGAGAGAATTAAGTTACTGAAAATATGGAAAAGCGCGATACCGAAATCTGTAATGAGTGCGAAGGGAAAATCGAGAAAGAGGAAAAAAAGTATAAAAGTATTCGAATAACCAGATTAAGAGAGAAAGTTATCATGGCTCGAACAATGCAAATGAAAAAAAAACGGGAAAAGAACTAATACGAATTGAAATATACAACAATCAGAAATAGGCTGAAGGAAGCAAATTTTAATATACGTGGAAAGAAAACATAATCAAAGGAGCGCTGGTTCGATTCGCGACGGAAGCTCATATTTGTTCGAATCCCACTCTACACTGTATGTCCAGATGCATTTACACTTAAAACAAACTTCGTGGAACTTTTTCCAAGACAGATATCGCCAAAAATTTAAAAACGAAAAGAATAACTCTGAAGAAAAAATGCGGAAAGCGTTATTGCAAAATGAAAAAAAATAATGTGTAAAGGGTGCAAATAGGATACAGTGGGAAAAGACAAGCGTGACAGGCATAGGCACACTGTACGGGGAGGGGTTGGTTATGGGGGTCAGAATCTTCTCTTTGGACTTGGACTTTGGACTTGGCAGGACCAACGAGACAAAAATCTTGAAATGAATAAGTGCAGAAATGGAGTTCGGAGGTCCGCATTAGCACGAGTGATGTAAAAACCAATCACAACTTCCACCCACATCATTTTACTTTTGCCTTTCAAGGGTTATTCCGAGCACACGTAAATTTTTAACAAATTTTTTAATAGGAACGGAACTTATGATCTAGAGTCGTGGCCCACCAGTGGGAAGTGTATCTAGGACCGCTTGATTACAAAGTGACTTTAGGCTATCGGAAGGGACTTTCTTTTCCTGAAATACTGTAGATAACAGAATTAGTCATAATGCTATCATTTCGTCTGCAGTACTCTCTCCTAGTAGGTGTCAAGTATCCTATCGATAACGAAATCCGTGATACCTCCTTTCTTCACATATTCGTTTGGAATTGGTAAAAGAATAATAAAAAACTCAAGCATAAATGTTAATAACACTTGTTATTATCACCAGAGACATTCTCAAAATAAACCTCTTGTCCGTTGAAATTAAATCAAGAGGAAAGCAAGATCTCCATCCGGTAGCGTGAATCTGTGCCTAGATTCAAGGGTTGGAAACACTACGCTTATCGCGAGCTGCTCTTCCTGACGAAACTAGATGACATAAAATTCCGCGTTGCATAACCGTAAGGGAGGGTGTTTTTCTTAGATTTCCAGTGTACTTGCCTCTAACAGTAACACAGCACAAATATGGTAGGACAGATTCCTACAACTAAAGGTGTAGAAAATTTTTATCTACCCTTTTACGCTGACATTGCATATATGTTACACCTCCCATGATGCCACAATAACTACTACAGATGGCACCTGCAGTAAATGCCTTTTGGCGTAGCTTCTAGCAGGGCACCTGGTGAACACGATCACATGAAACACATATTTTCAAATATCATAGTGTTGACAGACAAAAAAAAATGAAAAACCGACACGACGTGGTAAAGAATCTACCTTTTGTGGTGTAATAATACACACAAGAACATTTATTGCACTTTTGAAGTGAAGTAAATAAGAATTGAACCTCTTTCTTGGAATAACACACAATTTAGAAAAAAGTTGCTATCGTAATATGACAAAGAATTTTTCTTGGGGCTGTTGCACAACTGCAACGTTAGCAAAAAAATGGGGAAGCCCACGGCCTTCATCTAAAGGATGCTTACAAAAAAATGCTTTGACGGGATCTACGAAATGAAAAATTCGAGATATTTGAGTTTCGATAAAACTAAGAAAGAAGTAGCTGATCATATGAAAGAACTTGGCCGACCAGTTTTAACTGAGCGTATATCATCCATAGGGTGCGCAGATCCTCTGTATTGGAAGAATTAAAACTTCTGTGACACTGATGTTCTTTGCCCCTCCCCCACCCTCTTTGTGGTTGAGAGATTGTTCAAAACAACAGTGACTGCGATTAGGGGTCGTGTGGGGCAGTTGCTAATCCACACATTTTGCCCTGCACTATCTATGATCTCTTAGGGAGAATTCACACCGAAGAGACACGCGACATGAGACACGAGAGTTTCACACCGAAGAGCACGGTTGGCTTGTTTAAAACAAAAGTGTTTTAAACATCTTGTTTTAAACGTTTAAAACACATGGCTTTATTTTTCGCAAATGTTTAAAAAGTTTAAAACAAAGTGTTTTGAACATGTTTTTTCAGACTTCTTTAAAACACATTTTGATACTTGGTGTTTGATAGTTTGTGGTTATTTGCGTGTTCTATAACTATGCCTTTCATTCAATGCGTGTTATTCTGTTTATTGCGTATATAAATCTGTCCAGTGGCTGAAAATGTATATTTAATTAACACAGAAACACATCGTGATGAATACCCGTGCGTCACGTTTAAAGCACCTGGCTGTTTTTTTTTCTTTCAGGTGTTTAAAATATTTAAAAAAAATAATACTAAATGAATGCAACCGTTTTATTCCTCACTTAACACACTGCAAAATGTGCACATTGTTGATAATGTCAGTCACATTCACGATAAAATGTATTAAAAAAACAAACAAAAAAAGATGGTGTAGCTACCACGTAGACTCAGTGGGTCTGGCAACTGTGGAATAGTTGAAGCTTCACGAACAGCCTACATACGAGATTCAAGACTAAAATACATGTGTATTTTAAGAAGTTAGTCAAGTATTTACTTTATAATAGGAACACAGTCCATCCTTGGATGATTAACAGATTCTTTATTAACCATTATTCTTAGAAAATAAGTCTTCTTGGCATTATGTTTTAAACGTTTTATTTGTTTAAAACATGCTTTTTAGTTCTTGTTTAAAACACTGTTTAAAACTTTTAAAACATGTTCAAAACAATAAAACAAGATGCAATCGACCAGGGCCAGATTAAGACTAAATTGGGCCTGATGCTTGAAATCTTCGGTGAACAATAAACACAACGACGTTATAGTTACATCACAGCGCAAAGAATAATAGTAACTGTATAATAAGTAATGCTGTGTCTAGGCGTCCGAAATTGGGGCTCCAAATTTCATTCTAAGATTTATTTTCAGTTTAATATAGTAAAAGAAAACTGTTTAGCTTTCGGAAAATTCTCGTCTGATTTCATCTGGGCCGATTTCAGGAATGGGCCTAATGCTGCAGCATCAATAGCACTCACCTTAATCCGGCCCTGCACGCGGTACGCAGCAAGCAACACTTGTTTCTTTGCTCAGTTTGCATGTTGGTGCCGATATAATTGCATTAATCAGTTTATTAGTCACCAGATAAAAACGTAACAAGAGAAATTGTAACATCTAAATCGCATTGTAAAATTAGTGCAAGTTATTGAAACTCGGGAGAGGCATGTTGGGCATGAGAAAACTGAGATATAATATGCACTGACATCAAACTGTATACGCTAGACTTTCCAGCCTGGATAAAGCAAATACCTAAACACTAGAGAAATGATTTTCAATCTTCGTGAAACCATGTCCCTATTTTTTTTTAAAGTGAATGTTCATAGCCCAAGAATTTTCCTCGTAAATACCTTTACATTATTAAAGATTCTATGCATGAATTAACATGTACTTATGAAATAAAATATTGATTAACATGTTCGAGCATAATCATAAAGAGTAATAATAGTTTGATTACGTGTGTAGAATTGTTGACAAATATAAAAATATGAATGAGGAAGTGGTAATGTTATCTCCTTGTTATTAAGTAATGCCGGGTTCGATAACCGGTGGAGGCACATTGAGGCGCGGGTCCCACTTTAAACTGTAGATCGAGTCCTGATATGTATATTTGTGCATAAAATGGACTTAAAAAATAAAAAATTCGAAACTCAAATACGATATTGGGATTATGATAGTTGCCAGCCATTTTCAACAGAAATATTCGCAGCTCAGTATAGCTGCGATACCGCAGCAGGGTATCGGGTCGCGGCCCGGCGGTTGAGAAACAATGCACAATTACTTGACCATGTTGACTGATCTATTTTGGACTAAAGTGCCTCCATATGCTGGCTTTTTCAAATAAAAACAGTCGCGTCGTAAATGGATAAAACACGGCCTCTTTACACGATGTTGAAGGCAAATTACAGCCCATAACTGTATCAAAGAACTTGATAAAGCGAAAAGTGCGTTGTGTTTAAATCTTAAAACATTGTACATATCGATACTTTATTATATCAACAAATTTGAGCTTCAAATACGTTGTAAGGCCTCCAGTTGGGCTCTCTTCTAAAGTCTAAATATAGCTCTTTGGGGTGAAGCATTCACTGCGCAAAAGCGAACAACAAACTGAAGCGACACGATGCACGATATTGAAAAAACAGTACCGTCCGAGAGACACGTGAGCGACATGCGACACTTGCATTTTGCAGTGTCTCTTCGGTTCGAAAGTTTGCATTCATTACTGAGGGTTCGCTTCCAAGCGACACGTGTCTCGTGTCTCGTGTCTCTTAGGTGTGAATTATCCCTTAATGCTAAGCTTTGTCTACCAAGAAAAAGTGAACTGTCGTCGTTGCCTACGCCCCTCTCTTGTCATCCAATCGCCGCTACTGATTTTCAATGTATTGGCAATATATTCTGCAAACGCATAGAGATAACAAAGTGTATGGGAGAGATAATAACAAGAAATTTGATGGAGAACGAAGTGGGGTAGTTCAATTAAGTAGGAAATAATACACTCTCCTACCCATCCGTAGCTGCTTGGAGCTTTCGTCGGCTTGAGAATACTTAACTTTTTAGAATAGTATAATATTGCTCAAAAACAATGAGAAGAATCATCTACACTGCATTTCCAAGCTACGCTGCTTTTTCTTGCCCCCCCCCCCCTGCTCACGCCTATGATATCATCAGTCGTCATTGGAGAGCCACAAGATGTTGATAGCCCCGTGATCTGGATATTTAATTTACCATCGCTGATATAAGCTTGACCCTGATATCCTTTATGGAACTTGAATTTGAAATTGGAAAACAATAGAGTACTTTGTTGATATACGTACGTATCGTACATCCTAAGAGTTCACCTACATCATTGGCTAATATTTAAGTCTCAATGAGTGGAATATATTTGTGTTTAGAATTCCATCTTTGTTGCCTTGGAGTATTTTGACAGAATTAGTATATTTATGTATTTACTTAAAATGTAAATTATCTTCGGTCATTCTTGCACTTCGTTGCTCAACTGTATATGCAATCTCCCTTTTAAATCTAACCTTTCATACAAGCAGCATAAGATGAATTTCCAAGACATACATAATTTCTCTGTTGTTCTTAATTCACTGATTTGAGGGTTTTGCGGGGGCGGTTACTACACCACTGACACCACCGTTGCTTCTTGTGAAATGATAGCCCCCTTTGATGTGCCACATGGCAACCTTTTCATTTAAGAAAACCAAATCGACTTCAAGATGACCATCATGTTGATAACATGTCCCATAAAGTTGCCATAACAAGTATCAGGTCCTTTGAATCGTGAATCCCTCTCAGTGCTAATTTTAAACAGGTGTTTCCACACTTCTGAACCATCCTGTAGACACATCAATTCTCGAAATCAACTGTTAAAATGCGCCAGCCTGACATAAGTGAAGGGGGGAGGGATACAGATTTCCGTTTCAAATTCTCGGGGGGTGAAATAACATAGGCGAAAGTTGAAGCCTAACTTCTTTGGGGGGGAACAGAATCAAAAGGTTTTCAATCCTATAAAAATGGTCTCCAGGATTATTTTGCTAAGTAACTGTTATGTTTGAAAAATCATAAAAAAACGTTCTTTATTTGTTTGTTTCTCAGGTCCAAGTGGGTTAACAAAATTACCCTTATAAATTATAACGTCTGAAACTTTTGGGTGACAAGTGCACCCCCCTTTCCAAAGTCAAGTTACACCTAACTAACACTCGCAAAATGGTATTTACTTAACATTTTACCAGGTATAATTTTTCACATGACATACTTGACAGTCAGACCCAAAGATAAATAACTATGTAGCTAAGATGTTGTTTCCGTCCCATCACATACAAAAGTAATTTTACGCACTAATCTTTTATGCTAGATAAAATACCATTATTATATTGCTTCTTTTTCCAGAGCCATTATTTAGTGGAATAATATCATAGATTTACTATTCATATTTACAGTACATTATACACCATAAAATTACACTCACTTTCAATTCTCTGGATATACTACATGTAACACTATTTTTGTAGAGAGTGTGAATACTTTTAACTGAAATGAGGAAATGAACCGCATCAAGAAATTATATGTACGTCTCTTTTTTATGAACAGCTACAAAAGTATCTATAACTTTGATTAAATCCAAAGATATTTCAAGATATTTTCAATGGAGAGAATACATAGAACACTCATCATCTCGTTGTCAATCCGATTGGGAGGATCATCAAAATATATGTAGGCCTATATGTAGTACACAACGGAAAAATTTCGTTGAAGTGTGATAACGAGATAATAGCAGATATGATTTCCCGAAATATAGTCAATTTTATTTTTCTCTTATTTTTTCGGGATTTACTTTTGAAAAGTATTAATGAAAGTTATATATTCTGAAAGAGTTTCTATGTTGATAGATTCAAACAAATTCAAGATGCTATTTTCTAGAAATATTTTATTTAATGAATGGGTTTTGGGTCTCCAAATAATATATTTTCTCAATACTGTTCAATATATTTTTGATAATTTTTCTCTGACTGTAATATTGAGTGATCCATTACAACAGTATCTGGAAATGTGGATGTACATCTGTTGCATACGTATTTTTGTTGTTGTGTATATATTAGTGGGCAAGTCTAGCAAATTCCTCAAAAATACATTGATATTCACTTTAAACTATAACCAATGTCATTCAGTGCTTTGAAATAATAAATTTCATGAAGAAATGCAGAAACCCTGCCATAATGAACTAAAGCGAATAAGAAATTTCATGATGAAACTGGCATTTAACATGAAATATTTACGAGACGAAAGACTGCGGCAAATAATCTTTAGATGACTTTTCTGAGTGCCTACCTCGGCCCCTGGGCCTTTATGTTCTATAGTTGAAATCGTTTTCCACGTGCTTAACGGCGAGTTTTAGGAAAATAAAACTTTAATTGTACGCCGTGACACAAAAGAATAATGACTCATTTCATGTAGGAGTTGTTCTCCAATGACGTATTAGCTTGTTCTTGCAAATTTAATGAGAAACTTTTGGAATTTTGTGCTCAGCACCTGCTAACATAGCAAGGCGTATCCATACTTCCTTACGTTTTATTCTGAAGAAAAATCGAGTTCAACTTACGTCGAAGAAGGTCAGTGATTGCACAATGAATAGTAAGTATGGTGCTTTCTATTCTTATTAGCAAGAAATGTTAATTAAACCTTGTCTGTTGTCTATTGATTTTACTTGTATCTCTTTTAACACACTTTTTTATCTTCAGGTCAACAGATTACTTTTTTGCCAAACCTACGTAGGATCTACAGATTGAGTAGATATTCGGAACTTCCATCGCTATACATTGTAATTGTATTTTTGTTACTTAGATTTCTTCTTATTCCATTCTTTCCTGATTGCAACGATGGTTCCGAGCATGGGCGGAGTTTGAGCTTTTGCTTTGGAGGGGCCAGACTCTGGGAGAAGCATATCATGTACCTGAGTATTATTGAATATCCCCTAGTCCGGAGGCCTTCCCCTGGAAATTAAAAAAAAAGAACAAAACAACTTAAAAACCCTGAGTTGTTGTCCTCTTACGTAGATTTGAAAATGTCAAATTTCCTCGCTTAAGTAAACAAATGTTAATTAGTACGAATATTGGTTGTAAGGATGTGACGACCTCATCGCCCAGTGACATGTTCACTGCAGTTAGTCAACCAACAGAGTGAAATGGTCAGCATTTTGCTGTGTTAGGATTTACAGAGCTGTCCTTTCATGGCTCTATGAGCGTCCCACAATCGGCAGATGTGGTGTATGGTTGGTGGACTAAAATGTGATCCTCCCAACTAGATCCGAGGGATCCGCTGACCAACGACAGGTGCGGTCCTCCATTCATATAGGGGGTTAGGCGTAGAGCTGACAACTCTGTACTGTAAAAAGCCATGTCAAGAATCAGCAATATGAGACCATGGATGTTCGCAAGGTAAAATATTCCGGAGGTAAAATAGTCTCCCATTCGGATCTCTGGGCGGGGACTATTTGGGAGATCTCTGGACAAAGAATAACATCTATATTAGGAATAAGGATATTAAATTAGGCACCTGGAATGTTCTGAGCCTTTACTATAAATTAGATGTAGTAGCTGTCCAGGATGTTAGGTGGCCACGAGAAGGTAATTGTAAAACTAAAAATTATACTGTTTTCTATAGTGGTACTGAAAATCGTAATTTTGGAACAGGTTCTTTCATAAATAATAGAATTATCTCGGATCTAAAAACAGTAGAATTTATTAATGATAGAATATCATATGCAGTTTTACAGGGTAGGTGGTGTAAACTTATTTTAATAAACATCCAAGCAACAACGGAAGATAAATATGATAATACTAAAGATGATTTTTATGCAGAGTTAGAACAGGACTTTGATAAATTTTCTCAGTATGATATGAAAATTCTGTTAGGCGACTGTAATGCACAGATGTGCAAAGAAGAGACATTTAAACCCACGATTGGTAAAAATGATAATGGTATAAGATTGATTACTTTTGCTGCAACCTCAAAGAATTTAATTGTGAAAAGTACCACTTTTAAACATAAAGATATCCATAAATATACCAGGTCTTCTCCAGATGGTAAAACTCATAATCAGATAGATCATATTCTCATTGATAAGAGAAGGCATACTAGTATAATTGACGTTCGTACACATAGAGGTGCTGACTGTGCCAGTGACCATTATTTAGTAATTGATAAATTAAGGGAAAGACTCGCAGTGATAAATCATAAGCAACAAAATCTAAAAGTTATAAAATTTAATATAGGAAAATTTGCTGATGATAGAATTAAGAAAGATTCTCAAATTAAACTGTCAAATATATTTGATGGTTTGTAGGATTTAAATGATGATGAAAATATAAACGAAACAGACGTAAATAAGAATTGGGAGCACATACACAATGCAATAGAATCAGCAGATAAAGAAAATATAGGATACCATAAACCAAGAAAAAGTAAGCCATGGTTTCATAACGAATGTCATAATCTAATAGAAATAAGAAATCAGGCTAGACTTAGGTGGTTAAATAACTCTGATGATACAAATCTAAGCAATTATAATAGAATAAAGCGAGATACTAACCGCATGTTTAGAAGTAAAAAAAGAGATTACTTGAAAAGAAAAATTAACGAAATTGAAACACACAGCAAAAATAAAAATATCAGAGATGTATATAAAGGTGTAAATGTATTTAGAAAGGGTTGGTAACCTAAAGTATACTTGATAGAAGAGAGAAGCGGTGATTTTCTAGCTGACCAAGCGATATTCTAAATAGATGGAAGAATTACTTTAAGGACCTCTTAAATGTTCATGTAGGAGATAAATCAGAAGTCAATGAAGTTCACACCTTTAGTTCCAGAACCTATTTTGACTGAAGTTAAAGATGCAATTAAAAAGCTAAAGAATAACAAAGCACCTGGCATTGATTTAATACCAGCTTAGTTAATTAAATATGGTGGAAATTCATTAATATGTCAAATTCATAAATTAATTTGTTTAATATGGAATAAAGACGAAATCCCTCAACAGTGGAAAGAAACCATATTTGTTCCTGTGTTTAAAATAGGTGATAAAATGAACTGCAATAATTACCGTGGAATTTCTACTCTCAACAACATATAAAATATTATCTAACATTATTTTAACAAGACTAACCCCCATACGCTAATGAAATTATAGGTGATTATCAAAGTGGATTTAAACGTAATAGATCAACTACAGATCAAATTTTTCACATTAGACAGACACTTGAAAAAAAGTTGGAATATAATCAAAATGTCCATCAGCTATTCATTGATTTAAAAAAAGCATATGATTCGGTCAAAAGAGATAAATTATATAATATGTTAGTCGAGTTTGGATTACCTAAGAAGATTGTTAGTTTCACCAGTGAAACAGAAAGTAAAACTCGTGTGGGTATTAATGTGTCTGACAAATTTACAATTCATGATGGGTTAAAACAAGGAGATGCACTATCTCCATTGCTCTTTAATTTTGCCTTAGAATATGATGTTAGGAAGGTAAACGAAACTAACGAAGGACTAAAATTAAACGGTGTGACTCAGTTGTTGGCATATCCAGATGATGTAGACTTATTAGGGGATTTTATAAATACAATTAAGAATAATGCTAAAATATTTTTCAAAACTGCTAAAGAGATAGGTTTGGAAGTTAACAAAGAAGAAACTAAATATATGCTTACAGGCCGAAACCAATTGTTAGTTAATAATCAAAATCTAATTATTGATAACAACTCGTTTGAACCAGTTTCCAAATTCAAATACTTATTAGTAATATTAACAAATGAAAATTATATTAAAGAGGAAATAGAAAGTAGGCTTAATTCAGGAAATGCATGTTACTTCTCTCTTTATAAACTTTTGTCTTCCTGTGTAATATCTAAGAAACTGAAAGTTAAAATGTACAAAACAGTAATTTTGTTTGTAGTATTATATGGGTGTGAAACTTGGTCCCTTACATTGAAAGAGGAACATAAATTGAGTGTATTTGAAAATAAGATCCTTAGGAAAATATTTGGACCTAAAAGAGATGAGGAGATAGATGACTGAAGAAGGTTACATAATTTAGAAGTACATAATTTATGTTCATGTCCAGATATTATTAGAATGATTATATCAAGAAGACTTAGGTGGGCAGGCCATGTGACACGAATAGGAGAGGAAAGAAGAGTTTACAGGATTCTTGTTGGGAAACCTGATGATAAGAGACCAGTAAGAAGACCAAGACGAAGATGGAGGGATAATGTTGAGATGGACCCAAAGAAAATTGGTAGTTATGGAAAGAGTATATAGATCTTTCTCAAGATAGGGACAAATGGAAGGCCTGTGTTCCTGTAGCCATGAACCTTCGGGTTTACGAAGGCTAGAGAGTAGTAGTAGTAGTAGTATTGGTTGTAAGTTTTAAAAGAAGCAAAACAGTACGATTATTGCATTTTGCATTTCATTATTTTCTCTATTTATACAATACTCGTATTACTTTAAAAAAGTTACGGTACAATAGTAAGCTTCAGAAATGTTAGAAAAAATAAATTGAAGAGTTCTTTTGTTGCCTCAGCAGTAACTGTTGACTCAACAAAAAGTAATTTTACGTTTTTCTTTCTTCATACTGTACACATCAATCAAATCGTCTAAGACCCGCTATTGCGACGCAATTACCGAACCTGCCATCATGGCAAAGTCAAGATTTGTGGTATGGCTTCATAACAAAAATGTAGTAACTGAACTTAATAATGCGTTATTTTTTTAGTATTTTGTAAGTTGGGGGGCCAGGGCACCCTGGCCCCTCCAGAACTCCGCCTGCGATGATTAAATTAAACTTACAAAAAGGACAATCAGAATTTACACATCTGCCAGAATCGGAACTCGAATTTCAAACATTTGGTGGCCGGATCGAATGTGACCACATAAAGCTCTTGGAACTGTTATTATTTCTACTATTGAATGCTAAAGTCCATACGTTCCAACTGTTTAATTTACTTCTAAGAAGATGAATTAAGCCATTTGATGGTCCGGAAGTTTGATTTGATTGATTGATTAATTAAGTCCACTTTATGCACAGTAAGGCTAATCGGGACTGGACCTAGTTTAAAGTGGGATCCTCCACGGGGTATAAAACCCGGGACCCCTTGATTACAAGGCTACGCCGCTACCACTGCGCCATCGGCGAGGTCCCGGCAGTTTGAAATAATAAGTTTGAAAAAGTCATAGTGATAGAAGTCAACATTTAAATGACTGCTTGTTTCTTGAAAGAGGAACATAAATTGAGAATATTTGAAAATACGATCTTTAGGAAAATATTTAGGCCTAAAAAGGATGAAGAGACAGGTTGTGTTGAAGGTTACATAATTTTGAAGTACATAATTTGTATTCATGTCAAGATATTATTAGAATGATTAAATCAATAAGAAGACTTAGGTGGGCAGTGTTTCAAACTGATTAAGGTTTATTAGCTAGTAATTCGACAATAAACTTGTGTGGTGAAGTGGTCTAAACGTAATTGACTACGAAGCTACATGTCCCATGTTCGAACCTATTGAGGCATTGTGCATATTCATACCAATTTCATCATTGAATGTCGCAATTAACCTGATAGATAGAAAATCCACTTTAAATGACCAAAATTCCAACACTAAGCAACCTTATACCGTGCGTCCATTTCGATCTGCAGCCGAGAGATCGGGAGAAGCGTGGCGGGCGGCGCTGACGGAGAAGCCGACATTTGCGGCCTGTAATGCCCGCTTATTTTTATAGACATATGCAGACATTTATATAAATATTGCAAAACGATCACTAACCTGTGTTATAACACTCAAAAGTTCTTCTGTAATTCATCCAAGTTCTGCTCTTATATACACAAATAAATACGCTATAGAAACGATGTTAAGAGCCACAGATAAAAAAGCATTTTAATCATGGTTTTGATCAGTAACGTCCTGCTTAAGTTTATATCCTTGAAAGAGTTTTGTGGCGATGGGAATCGTTTGGAGGTTTCGAATGTACAACACTGTATCAGGATTACACTGCAGACGAAACCGATAAAAGTGAATGGTTTTCGTGAGCTTCCTCGCAATCCGAAATATCCGAGCTCGAGTTTTTTGTTCCTTCGCGACTAGATGAAGACAGAGTTGTAAATATAGTGGCTAGCAATGTAAACCAAGAGCGTGTTAATTTCGTACTGTGCGCAAGAGTGTTATTCTTGGTTACTTGCAGTTACTTGTTTGTGTTATTGTAGTGTGTATGTGTGACGTGTCAGTGAGACGATTGGAATGCCAGCCGCAAGATTCACGTTAGAACAAAGATTTTTTATGTATGACACGTACCTACGTGAAAACAAACTCGTGTAGAGACGTGTGTAGGTAATTTGTACAGAAATTCCCAAGCGTTTCAACTCCACACAGAGATACGGTTAGATATCTTGTCCTTAAATTACGAGAAACTGTATCGTTAAATTTTAAAACACCTAACCAAAAACGACGGATTCTAACCGAAGCAAAACTCGATGATATTGGTGCAGCGTTAGAACGTTCTCCAAACAAACCTCTACGCCGTGTTTCACAAGAGGTGGGCGTGTCAAAATCATCGGCACATACAGTCACTAAGCTACTAAAATTAAAACCATACTCTTATAACACAGGTTAGTGCTCGTTTTGCAATATTTATATAAATGTCTGCATATGTCCATAAAAATAAGCGGGCATTTCAGGCCGCAAATGTCGGCATCTCCGTCAGTGCCGCCCGCCACGCTTCTCCCGATCTCTCGGCTGCAGATCGAAATGGACGCACGGTATTAAAGTTTAAAAAATAGTAAAATGAAAATAATGTTCCGAACGTTGATGTGCATGATTGTGCGTTTCAAATATTTTTTTAAAAGGTTTTTAATATTTTCATGTTTAATGTTTATTTTTACACTTTAGTGTATTTTTGCCTCATTACTTTAAAAGAACCATTAATATCAGAACTTCCAGATCATACATAGTCTATGTGGTTCTTCAACTCATATACTATTCCCGTTCGGATCTAATTTTAAACCGTAGGCTTAGTCCTAATTAGCCTTTCTGGGCATAAAGTGGACTCAAAACCGAATCTGAAACTCAAATTCATCCATTTTCCCTCTATAAGATAGGTTTCGTATAAATGAAATAATTGAATTGTCACGAATAACCCAACAGTTAGAAAACCGGCGAGGAACAACCGAAAATGAAGGAAAGAAAGATAGGAAGATAATTGAATTGTAAAACAAATTGCTTGGCATATAAATGTTTTCACTATACACACACGGATGATGTAGGATTAATATTGACTGATACGTAAACCATTTTGCATTACCTTATGGTGCAACAAAATTATTTTTAATTCCAGGAGATCATTGACTCGAATGACCAACATGGTGCTTGAAGATTGAGAGTAACATTCTTATTGATTTTCTTTCTTGCAGACAAATTATTGGTACTTCTGTTCATTTGCTTCTTGGCAAGCTCTGATGCCGGATGCAAGTTCGCCGGGAGGTAAGGTGTTTGTTCAATTTCAATTCAGGGTGCTTCAATTTTAGCTAGATCCGGGGTCGATACCGGTTGTTGGCTTCTATCACACTTTAAACTACATGTTCGGGCCTGGTTAGCCTATTGATTTCGTGCTCGTAGGGAACACCAGAAGGAAAGAATTTGCAGGGGCTTGCTGTTAGCTAACACACAAACTTGTTGATTGTCCCTGAAATTGGTCAACATGCAAGTGTTGCCAGTGATACCATATAATCATTTTAGTTTGAAATTAGCTAAGTGAAGGATCCTCAACAATTTAGGTTAACAACATGATAGTTTTTGTTAAAATATTGATATATTTCATCTTCCTTAAAATCAAATTTTACATAGGAAATGTAAATGTTAATCAACCTAGGTTACTTTTTGTACAAAGGACAACTTTCTGAGACTTTTGTAAATGTTATTATCAATTTTAGGTTAGACTAGCTATGTTTAGTTCTCTTAGCCTAAAAAATAATTTTTCATTGTATTTATGCTAATGGAACCTAACCTAACACAGGCCTAACCTAACCTTGCAGGCATTTTCATCTGACGTCAGAACACAAGGTAGCAAAACTGTTGTGCGACAAGGAAAACCCGATTCAAAATTGATCAAGGGTGAGTCAGGTCAGGTCAAGAGGCATCAGCCACTGAGGTGTTTCTCCACGCAAGTTGGCTTATCACTGGCAACACTTGCATGATGACCAGTTTCAAGGAGAAACAAGACAGGACAAGTTTGCGTGTTCGCTAACAGCACGCACCTGCAAATACTTCCCTAACTGTGTTCGCTAAGAGCACGTGTTCGATAGAGCACCTTCGCTAACAGCTCGGCACCACCCTATCGCTGCTTAAACAACATTTAGGAAACTCACCTTTATCTTGGTATCTCCCTCAAGCATCCCAAAATTATCAATTTAATCTTTTGGTAAAGAAGAAAGTGGATTGCTGTCTTGGAGAAGCATAGTGCATTGCATTGGCAAACAAATCTCATTGTTACAGCTTCATTTCCAAGAAGAAACAAATTGAAATTTAATCCTTGAAGCAACGATTTTTTTAAAAAAAGTAATGAAGCAGTCAGGCCTATTAAGAATTAAAGTTGGTGCTCCTGCATGACAAGAGCAGAAGAAAAAGAGAGGAATCACAAAGAATAATTAAACACAGAATATTAACCTATTTGAGTATTCCAGTCGTCAGAACACAATTTTAAAAAGTAATAATAACAATAATGTACACAGGTATTGAGAAGTGGTCAGAAGAAAGTGTTCAATTGAAATTAAGCAAAACCATTAAGTTAAACTCAAAATCATAATATGATCTAGATATACTACTTCTTGCTGTGACACTAACATTTTTATTATGCTTTTGCTAACACTGATTAGCCAAGAAGTGTATATGTATTTTATTAGTTTCATAACCGTTATGGGCTTGCTAGGTTTCCTTGAAAATGGTAACATACTTTCGAATTTTTCTGCTTTCTATTTGCTTTGATTACCAGAAGTAGAGTCCCTTTACACTGGTGTTGAATCATATTTTAAACGGTAGGCTCAGTTCAGAATAGTCTACCTGATCATTAAGTGGATTAAAAAAGAAATATAAACTCTTCTAAGAATTGAAATAAATTTGTGTGTGCATGTGGTAAAGTACATGATGTACTTCAGCCAAGTCTCAAAATTTGCACACTTGGACTAATTTAGAAAATTATTTATATAGTGGAGCTAGATTTGTTTATTACCACGAAATGCTCTGTGGGTGGATAATAATCATAATACTCTCGTATTCCCTGGTTTGTCATAGACTTCTTAACGAACTGCTAACGTGGGAGAATTTTAACACAAGTACTTAACATTTGAATTTGACTTTGTTGCATTAAATTTTATCTTTCTAGCTTTCTCATTTCGGAGTCTCATAGGTAACTCGAAAATTACTAACGTTTCTAAATTATTATTTTCTTGCATTTTATCCACGAAATATATTTCTACTCGCATTTCTAACATATAGATCGCAACATTGCAAATATAGTTGTCGATTTTTGACTACTTGATAGACAGTAGGGCAGTTCGATCAAGTTATTAAATATCCGTTTTCTAGCACCCTTGCACAACACGAAATTTTGTCATTGTATCTGTAGAAGTTTTCGAGAAATCAGTATACATCGAATGGTTTGGTTGTTGCCCAGAACGGACAAATGGACATCGAGATGATGGACATTGCATCATGTATCAACTTGCTTTGCAAATTTCTTACATGTAGCTTGAAAGGCTTTACACATAAAGCATCATTAAACTGTGCAGATTGTTGACGTTCAGTTGATAGGCCTATCAAAATAATTTATGTTGCATTAAACTAGCATTTGCTAAATTCTTAATTATAGAATATTTTAGATCATTTCATTTACTGGTTTGCGAGATATTGAAAGGTTATTTTTATTTGACCGAACTCTTAGTTTTTTATAGCTCTAGTAGTTTCTGAGATGCCGAGAGTTGACACGGATGGAGTGACTGACAATGTGAGAGTGATAGTGGAATGGGTGACCGAAGGACTGAAATCTTCAAGTTTTTTTTAACGTCCGTCCGCCATCTTTCTTTGCATCGCTGCCAAATTTAAGTTCAGTCTAATCGTCCTATCTAACAACACTTGCCACTGCACCCGAAAAGCGAAAATATATTGTCATCTCTCCCAGTCAATGTTTGAAATCCTGAAGGGGATAATAGACAGGGGAAATTTTTCCCCAACAAGAATATTGTCCTAAAAAATCTTCCCGGCGAAAAATATCCTAGGGATAAAGTTTTATTTTTTTAAACAAAGATAACCAATATGATTTGACTTCAAATATACTTTACTGAGGTTAATGTATCCTCAGGTACGTGTTTTTGAGTGCAGTATCTCTGTATCTGTCTCACTCTCTCTTTCAGAAGACAGATCTACAATAATAACAACACAGGCATAATTAAAGTAAGACAAGAATGTAAGTGAAGTATTACTATCAAATGAAATCTAAACGAAAATTTATACATACTAAAAGTGTTTAAACTATTTTGTAATTTATCAACATTTTAACCAGTTGATAAAGGAATTAGTTTGCTAATATATGTGAAAGAACCAAATTAATTTATTTATGTACATTAAGAACACATATTTCTAAAAATATTGATTGATTTACTTTTATATGTAACAACACAATAAATATGTACGTACACATAATTCACACAAACACTCACAATAGTCTTCAATGATTTCGCACCCTCCCTAGGGCCAGACATTATCAACACCATACTTCTCAGGAACATAGTTGAATTCTTGTTCTAACCCCTCTGCAGTCTCCTGAACAGACGTTTCTCTGAAGGTGACTTTCCTCACACTTGGAAACAACCACTCGCAAGAGCGTTAACAAAATCCTTGTTTGTACACACACACCAATTTCCTTATTCCCTCCTCTGACCATAATTTGTGAAAAAGTAATCAAAGGTAGCCTTTCATTACTTTTCGAAACTGTTTCTCATTTCCACATGGTTTTCTTTCTGTTAACGCCTGTCTTACGAACCTCTCTCTTTTTGAAGTAAGTCTTGAAGCTTTCCTGTCGAAGAACGATGAAAAGATTCTCTCCTGCTATTCACCAGGTGAGTTGTGGAGAGGATTTCGATCTCTGGAGAAGTGACCCTGAATATGAGAGTGACGTTAGCGCTACAAATCTTGGAATCCTTTCCACAACTCATCTCGCAGCTCCATCTACTAATTGCCTTCATTTCGCAGATGAATAAAAATTTTAGAGATATATCCATTTCAAGCGATACTCGTATCCTCCAGAAAGGCATATCAACTTATCCTTTCTGGTCTCTGACATGGAACCATATTTATATTCTGAAGTATGCACCACTCTTAGTACCTCTCTCAAAAAGAACCTGTTATTTATTTATTTTGAACACAACAGGCAAATGCCCAATTACAATGTTCACAAAAGCATTGTGTAAACAAAAAGTTAATACATAAACAATTTAAAATCAAGTGAAAAATATGGCATTTCAGTTTGCAAGGTAGTACACATAAACGAGACTGATTTCATACATTGAATCAAGTAATACGATTTAAGTTATATTCAAGTCTATGTATTTCAGAGGTAATAAGCTTACAAACATGTACATAGTAGAAGTATAATAGGAATATTTAATAATACTTTGCTCATAAAAGACACAGGAAGAAACAGAGAACAGAGATGTTGAAATCATATTTCATGAAAAAGATGATAATATAGACAATGTGGAACTCAAGGTGGAATTACAATCTACCATAACAATATGCATTGTGTCCTCGTTATATACAGTGTTCAGATAATGCAATGAGTTTTAAATCTGAATAGATTGATACTAGGACAATTTCTAGAGACTGAGTTAAACAAATTGCACATCCTCCTTAGGAGTTCATTTTGGATGGGTGAGCCTAAGCTCCGCTTTATGCTGGTAGAAGGCCGGAAAAGAATCCAACCTTAGATCATCCACCCCGAGAATCCAAGCCGGGCCTCCCGATTGACAGTCAGACGCCCAACCATCTTTTTTTTAAAAAAAGGAATACCCCTAAGCGTTAGTATCACCGATATTAACTTTTTCTCAGTTTTTCATTTCTTTTACTAAATTCTCTGTTTTATCATTGCGGACAAACTCAAGATCCATGTTCTAACCGGGATGCGAACCTATGACCCTGACGTCGTAGCGCACTGCACTGAACACTCCATCACGAAGGCAGACGACAGTTCCTATATATTCACGTAGCCAAATCGGAAGATGATAATGCTTTCAAACAGTGTGCGTATTTCTGCCAGTGAATTCCGGACGGTGCCGGCACCCGTGGCGGAGTGGTTAGCACATCGCGCTACGACGCCAGGGGTTTCACGTTCGAATCCCGACCTGGGCATAAATGTTTGTGAGTCTCCATTCATCAATTTTACATGCCGCCATCAGTCATCCCAATCTTCACAAATTTGCCAAAAGTGGCACAAAAGGCGAAGTAATATAAGGCAAACCAATCAATCAATTCGGACCCTGTGTGCTATTTCCCCATCCTATTGGAACCATCTAACAGAATGAGGATAATGTTCGAACAAGTTCTCGGCTACAAGCAGGTTAAATCGATGTTAACGTCCTAACGTACACCCATTTAATCTGGTTGGTTACCCGAGAACTGTTCGATTAACGTTACCAGGAAAGCTGCAATTTCAATTTGGAGGAAAACCTTGTAGCGTTTGGGGGACAAATGAGGACTTCGAGGTGACTGTACATGTTACACCCTGTGCCTCTTCTAGAGCTATGGATCGAAAATCCCTGATGTAGAGATTCCACATCATATCGTTATCGTCAGTTTGTGCATGTCTTACTGATGTAATCGTCACGGGTTCTCAGTTCCCTGGAAATACCATTTCTGTTTGTTGTACCATTACAGATATTAAGAGATTATCGACATTTTCTAAATCTGCAGCAGGGCCTCCTCGATGGCGCAGTGGCAGTGCCAGGGCACGGTAGAGTACAGACGTGTTTCGAGCTGCTGTGAGCAAACGAGTTAATCGAGTACCGTGGTGAACTGTTTCGCGATCAAATTGGGATTTTTTCCCACTGAATTTGTGAAAGGACTTGAAACGACAACATACGATCATCATGCAGCGTGAAAATACCATTCAGGTAAGCTTTGAGAATGGAGCAACTAAACCGAGTGCTAGTGAAATACATGAATTTATATTCGGAACTTTTAAATTGACATTAGATTAAATATATGCCATACAGATACCGACAACTGTTCGCGGTGTATATGTAAAATTAGTAAGACGAGCAACAATGGATAACATTCTAGAAAAATATGCTGGTGAGGTAAACTTCCATTATGAAAATGGACAGATGACAAAAGTGAAACTCAGTGGTGCTGGCCGAGAAGGGAAATATATTCGAGTGTTCAATCTCCCGCTTGAATTAGATGATATACATATAAGTGCCAAATTAAGTGACTTAGGTGTGGTAGATAACATCACACCTGAAACATGGAGCACGAAGTTTAAATATCAAGTACAAAACGGAGTGCGAGTAGTGAAAATGTCATTCAAAAAACCCTTACCGTCCTATATTCAGGTCAATAAATTTATGGCGCACATAATATAAACTGGACAGACACCCACGTGAGAAATTTGTGCTAGTGACCTTCACAAAAAACAGGACTGTCCTCACCGGAAAACAACGGTATTACGTGTTCCAACTCGCCCCATTAGATCTTATAGTAGAGCGGTAGTGCAGTTATTCATGGAAGATAAAGATGACGGAATGGAAAATTGAATTCCCCAGCAGTCCTGTGACCAAAAAGTGAATGACAACAATAGCGACCAAGACATACCCCTTACCCCATTGATTCCGACCGTTCCAGTTGAAGAAAACGTGTCCAACCTTACAAGAATCAGACTCCTTTCCTGAACAGCAAGTGGAACCAAAAATCGACATTACACGAACCCAAGAGGTGGACGACCGAGAAATGGACCACACAAATCCAATGGAACATGAAGAGGATGATGAATCAACGGATGTTGAAAAGGATTCCTTGCTTCCAAATAGAGGTGTGCGAAAGAAAGAACTACGATCCTCCTCACATAAATTATCTGCTGGAACTGTAAGTAAAACAATACAGAAACGTAAAAATAAACAAAAAAGTGCTTCATTTGCTTATCCTACGACGAAATGTTTGAAAACAAATGACCCAAAATTCGATAGTAATGACCAGCCAGTGGTTGATAAACCATGACATTGCAAAAGGAAGGGTTAGAAAATTTGAGTGTATAATGACCAAAAATGTTTGCACAATGTTATTATTTATACTAATGTGTCCCCTTTATTTCCTCTTACAAAGTAAAATGGCCAATCTGGTTCCTCGATTAGTAACCATAAATGTAAATAAGTTAAGTAGTGACACTAAACTTGTGGCCTTACGTGAATTTTTAATTAATAATAATGTAGATGTTGCATGCATTCAAGAGGGGGGTTCCTTCCATGAAGTGTCATCAATATTATGAAGAATATAATAATTGTGTTCAAAATTATACGGGAACGTCCATTTTGGTACGTCATGGTTTAAATATGTTAAATGTTCAGTATCACCCCGGTGGGAGGATTATAATTTGTAAATTTGGGTAACTTAAGTATTTGTAATGTGTACGTTAATTCTGGTACTAAAAATAGAAATAGACGCAGAAATTTTATAACACAGGAATTATCACCTTGTTTAGATGGTCACACACATCGACTTTGTGTTACTGGAGATTGGAATTGTACGTTACATAAAGAAGACCAAACTTCCACCTTCAGTTATTTAACAGAACTCAATTCTTTAGGAACTGGTCTAAATCTCGTTGATGTATGGAAAACATTACAACCAGGAAAATTAGGCTTTACTTATAAAACACAAACCGGGGCATCGCGTTTAGACCGTATGTATGTTCATAATAGTTTACAACATTTGGTGTCAGACATTGAGGTAATTCCTGTAATTTTTAGCGATCATGATGCAGTAGTAATGAAAATGAGATCCCCATTTGAATATATGCATGTGGGAAGGGGCTATTGGATTATGAATACCATAGTACTGAAGGAGGATCAGTTTATTCAAGCCTTTCAAACGGCATGGGAAGGTTGGAAAAGACGAACGCTGAGAAATACCGATATTATACGATGGTGGGATCAAGTTTTTAAACCATCCCTCCAAAGACTTTGTCGCACGTATTGTATAGAAAAGACGAGAAATTGGAAAAATTTAGTATATTTTCATTTTTGTGTGTTACGAGAACTTCATAATAAGGCACAAGTGGATAAATCGACACAAAGTCGTATAAAAAAGGTCAAGGCGCAATTACTTCAGTTATATGCCAAAATGGTAAATAGCATAAAGGCAAGAAGTAAATTAATAAATATTGACCCCGATGAAAATGTATCTTTAAATCATGTAGTTCAAATACATAAAAGAAAATCAAGAAATTTAATTACCAAACTCCAAAATAATGAAGGAGAATTTTGTCAAAATGAAGAAACTGTACATAATTTATTACGGGAGAACCTTTGTGAAATATATAATGTTCCAAGTAATTCCCTGTCTGATTCCACAGAATATATCCAACAATATTGTCCTCATGCTGAGTTTGAAAATGAGACACAAAATGGAACAGAATTTACGATAGACGAAGTTTATCATGCAGTGTGTGCGGCAAAATCGAAATCCTCCCCAGGCCTAGATGGAATTTCTGGTACTTTTCATTATCAATTTTGGCCCCTTATAGGACCTACGGCAACAGAATAGGTAAATGCAGTCCTTTTGACAGGGCAACTGAGTACCTTATGCAAAACGGGGGTTGCAATATTCATAACAAAAAAAGAGAATCAACGGAAGACAGTTGATTATAGATCCATAACAATG
The DNA here is from genome assembly GCF_977018435.1 of Lepisma saccharinum. Lineage (NCBI taxonomy): Eukaryota > Metazoa > Arthropoda > Insecta > Zygentoma > Lepismatidae > Lepisma > Lepisma saccharinum. Next base: position 120,371,387 of record NC_139230.1, read on the forward strand.
TTTAATACGGATATTATAAAATATTAACTAGATGTATCTTAAATAGGTTAAAAAATAATATAGAAACATTACTTCAGCCCTTTCAATATGGAGTACTACGTAATCAAAAAGTATATCATCTGCTATTGTATTTCACTGTGTGAAAATTCTAAGACTGATGCTTTATTAGTGTCTGTTGATTTTTCTCAGGCGTTTGATCGTGTAAACCACCAGTATTTATGGCAGGTGTCAAATTATATGGGTATACAACCGAACCTTATTACTCAAATTCAAATTTAATGGAAGGTATACAAATCAAAACAAAGGTAAATGAATTTCTCTCTAAGCCATTTTTAGTAAGTAATGGCTTACCTCAAGGTAATCCCTTGTCTCTGGCACTATTTGCGTTATCTTTTGGCCCCCTTTCTATGTCATGTAAATGAACAAGTTCAAGGATTTTCTGTAAACGGATTCCACATGAAGGTCAGTGCCTTTGTGGATGACGTAACGGTTTTGGTAAACACACTGCAGATGCGTTGGCCTTAAGAAAGTGTCTTATCGATTACGAGAGAGTATCCGGTGCCAAGGTCAACAACTTGAAAACACGTTGTATGGTTTTAGGGTTACAGTGGCCTGTTTCAGCTACAACAGTGTTCCCAATGCAAAACTCGCTAAAGATATTGGGAATAATGTTTGGCTCTACCATCAAAGAAAGTATAATCTTAAGTTACCAGAAATTATGTACAAATTTAAGGTATTATTGATACATGTATAATCATCTTGACTTATGTTTAATTTCACGAATTACTTTCTTTATATGGCCTGTCAAGATTATGGTATACTTGTCAGATACTACCATTAACACCTCAATATACTGCCACAATCAAGGGCCTGATTGGAAAATTTGTGTGGAAAATAACGTTTTTAAAGTTAGACAATCTAGTCTTACACCTTCCTATGTACAGGGTGGCCTTGAATTTATCGATTTCCAAGTGAAAGCGAGAACCTTGTTCTATCAGCGGTTTGTAGCGCGGGTGAGTAGAAAGGGAATTAGAAAAGACCTAACAATGGACCTTTTAATTGACATTAATGGGTTTTTAATTCAGTATCAAGGGGTGACGCTATTGTTAATTAATCAAGCGCCATGTGTCGGGGGTGGAGGGGGAGATGAGTCATTGATGACTCATGCACACGTGTGAGTTTGGAATTAATGGTTTTCCATTAGTGCACAAAAGATATTATTATGTATCCCGTTTTTACCCTAACCTAACCCTATTGTTGTACTTTATATATGCGTTACAGCCGGATATGAGTCATGGCTGCCTCATGCACACGTGGGAGTTTGGATTTAATGGTTTTCCATTAATGTACAAAATACACTATTATCTAGTTCGTTTTTTACCCTAACCTAACACTATTGTTGTACTTTATACAGGGTGATTCTAAAGGTATAGTACAAACGAAAACCACAGATACCTCCCATGAAATAGAGACGAAAGTTCCCCTTCCACTTTGCCGAGAGATGCCTCCGTGAGGAGCTAGACAACGCCGAAAACGTGTGAAAATGAACTTCACACCTCTGTACAGCCAGTACCAGTGAAGATAGAAAGGCGGAACAAACGAAGTCAAAAGGAACACCAAAGTCGCCCATCCGAAAAACACTAGGCGGCAGCTGCGCAACGCATGCGCATGGGGTTCCACAAAGGAAATAGTCGTGTCCCGCAAGACAAGTGAAGGGAAAGGGTAGCGATCGACAACGGTAGGGACAAAAGAAGCAATGAAGCATGAAGTAACAACTGCACAGCGGGAAACAAACACATGCAGCGCGTGGGGAGTCCCCAAACACAGTGGGGAGACACCGCAGCAAGAACAAAGCACGGTTCAACAAAAGAGAAAGAGGACCGGACGGGGAATGGTACCTGTCAAAGAGACAACAAATGCGGGACGAGGGATTCCCCGTAGCAGCACCGAGGGGATGTCACACAGAGGTCGTGCGCCAGCAGGACAAACACAGCAACTACGGGCACAGGAGGTTTATTGCCACGCAAAGGTGCACTTACAGATAGGAATAGTACGTAGTACGTAGTCGTACCCCGGACTGACGTTGTTACAAAATTTGATCAAATTGACGACCACCACATTCAATGCAGGCATTGCAGCGTCGCAGGAAATTCTGGCGAACCCTATCAAAAATCCCTGGCATGGTACACACCTCGACCGATGCTGCAAGTATCCGCGCTACCAATGTTTCCTTGTCAGGCACCGGGGTCTTGTAGACGAGTGTTTTCACATGGCCCCACAAGAAGAAATCCATTGGTGTGAGGTCAGGCGAACGGGCGGGCCAGGGGACGGGGCCCTCTCTGCCGATCCAGCGCTGTGGGTAGGTACGGTGCAAAAGGGTTCGCACTGTGCCATCATGTGCAGGCGCTCCATCCAATTGAAACCACATACGATGTCGCACGTTGAGGGGTACATCTTCTAGCAGCTCTGGAAGGACTGATGCAAGAAAGGTGCGATAGAGGCGGCCATTTAAACGTGGTGGCAGCAGGTATGGACCGATAATCTGTTCATCGATGATACCTGCCCAGATATTCACTGCAAACTGGGTCTGATGGTGCACCTCGACTGCTGCATGTGGATTTTCATAATCCCACACATTGCTGTTTCGGCAATTGAAGATGCCCTCACGGGTGAATGTTGCCTCGTCCGTGAAAAGCACATGGCGCAAAAAACGGGGATCGTCGGTACAAAACTGCAACAGTCGTTGACAGAATTCCACACGTCGTGGGTAATTCCCAGCCTGCAACGCGTGGACTCGCTGTGGATGATAGGGATACAGCAGATCATCATGAAGGACACGCCACACTGTCGACTGTGATACTCCAACTGCACGTGCAATGCTACGGGTGCTAGTGGACGGTGTGTCGTCCACGCGAGCAAGTACGTCCTCCTCGACCGCCGCGGTGCGCACATGTCTTGGGTGACCGACATGATGGCCTGCACGTAAGACACCCGATTCACCAAGGGAACGGTGCACGTTCGAAAACAACCTGCTGTCGGGTTGTCGCCTCTCCGTATACCGTCCGCGATAAAGGCGTGCAGCTGCTCCGCCATTTGCCATCTGCAAGGCCGTAGAAAAAATGCATGTCCCTCAGTTCTACAAATGTGTAGCGTTCCATGGTACGGTGAGGATAGTGCCAATTATGGAATACTGTACTGCAGTGCACAGGTGGCACACACACACACACACTGGTCACAACGGCTTCGAAACAACGTACTCAATTGTCGTACGTCAAGCACACCACCACCGCACCGGCTCTTTCACTGACACGGTCCCTGACGCTGCACTTCCAATCAGCCCACACGTCCGCACGGCGCTGTGGTACAATCAGCTGACGTTCCTGAGCCACCCGTGCCTGTGCTCTTCAATACCTGACCACTGCCGTCAGGTGGGGCCATGTACTCTGGGGCCTTGTCATCGTGGAACAGATGTAGCGTCCTTCATTCTTGCCCCATTCACCCACAACACGTACTTCGTCCGTCTTGCTCGAGCCGACGGGGAGCACTACGTACGATCGTGTGGTGTTTGTGTACACCAATGTGGGGTAACCCAGCAGTTGAACAGACGTGCATACCCCCACGTAGCTTCATTACACGATTGTCCCACGCAGTTTATCTGTCCAGCCTTGCTCGGCCCGGTCTCACACCCACGCGGCAGTGTGCGGCTGCGGTGGTGTGAGGCCACGCTTGGTTTCGGAGCGGAAGGCTGCGGCCGAGCGTGGTTCTGCAACCCCGCACTACTTTTCTCGACTGCACTGCTTCAGTCATGGTGTTTGTTTCCCGCTGTGCAATTGTTACTTCATGCTTCATAGCTTCTTTTCTCCCTACCGTTGTCGATCGCTACCCTTTCCCTTCACTTGTCTTGCGGGACACGACTATTTCCTTTGTGGAACCCCATGCGCATGCGTTGCGCAGCTGCCGCCTAGTGTTTTTCGGATGGGCGACTTTGGTGTTCCTTTTGACTTCGTTTGTTCCGCCTTTCTATCTTCACTGGTACTGGCTGTACAGAGGTGTGAAGTTCATTTTCACACGTTTTCGGCGTTGTCTAGCTCCTCACGGAGGCATCTCTCGGCAAAGTGGAAGGGGAACTTTCGTCTCTATTTCATGGGAGGTATCTGTGGTTTTCGTTTGTACTATACCTTTAGAATCACCCTGTATATGTGTTTCAGCCGGATATGAGTCACTGATGATTTATACAGATGTGGAGCTTGGTTTTAATGGTTTTCCATTAATGTACAAAAGACACAATTATGGAGTCCGTTTTTTTACCCTAATCCAACACTATTGTTGTACTTTATATATGTGTTTCAGCCGGATATGAGTCACGGATGATTTATACAGTCGGGGTACTTGATGTTAAAGCGTTTTCAGGACACTTTTTGGCTATTCTAAGCCATTTGATGGCGTCAGGCAAGGTTTTGCAGGCGTCGATTACGTTATGTGGCGACGGTGCTGGAACATATTAGGTATAATTAAGTATCTGGATTGATCCGAATTCAACCGGTCTCGATGCGATCGGAGGCAGAAGATATTATAACACAATATATGGCGTTAGCCTATGTTCGCTTTAAAGTCGAAGAAATTGAACGATCTAGCCTATATGAAAGCGAAGTATACGGGCAGAATGCATGTTATTAATAATAATTGCTCTTAAAAAAGCGAATAATACCGCAAGAACCTGCTACGAGGTTGCGAACGAAATGTGCACCAGAAAAGAAGAATACTTCATTCATCGTCACCCCAAACCGCGAGCGATCACTGTCGCGCGACGGGATGAAAATACTCCATTGTTATGTTCCCAGTAGTTATGTACCCCCGTTGAGTCCGATAAATCAATTGATTGGAAAAGATCGCTCAAAGATCAATTGATGACGCAGCAGTTTTTTTTTGTTTTTTGATGACGTCATAAAATGGGTGGGGTTTATTTCGTAAGGACGATTCTGATTGTTTGGAGGAGGAAAAGTATTCGGGTTTTTCCCGTGACGGTTGGTCGAGAGTTTCCGGCGTCTGAAAAGAGATGGCGTTGATGAGTCAGAAAGTCTGGGTTGGGGAGGAGGAAAAGTAGGCGACGTTTTTCGGTGACGGTTGGTTTTCTCGGAATTGGAGTACGTGTGTCCGGTGTCTGAAAACAGATGGCGTTGATGAGTCAGAAATTCTGGAAATTTGGGTGTTTCCGTTGTTTGAAGAGAGATGGCGTTCATGAGTCATTGTTGGGAGGAGGTGTTTTTCTCGGGCGGCCGTTGATGAGTTTGAAATTCCAGGGATTGGGTGTGGTCTGAAAAGTGCCCGAACATGTTTTAGGTTGATGAGTCATTCTGGGGAGGAGGTGTTTTTCTCGGGCGGCCGATGATGAGTATGTGTGAGTTTGAGTGATGGAGAAACAGCAAAAAGAGAAAAAGGAGTCTGAGTGTCTAGATGTAAAGAAAAGAAATAGAGTAAAAAGAGTAGGTTCTCGGAAGAGATGACTGTGCATAGTGTACCAGGGCAGGAAGAAGATAGAAGAGGCACGTGGGCGTTTGACGCTTTGCGAGAACTAATGCGTGCAGAATATGCTGATGACGTAGATCGGGAGGGAGGTATATAAAGTATTGGCGGATCGAGAGGTTACCATAATCAGCATCTCAATTGTCGAAGCAGCAGAACCTCCACTGACTCGTGAGTTCCCTGATATCATACAGAATACCGACACGCCGGAAGCAGAAAACGACGTAGCTTAAAATGTGTGTAAATAAGAATGTTACCTGTGTCAACAGCGGTTTATTTGTTGAAGCCTGAAGATGTAGAAGTTACAACGATGTTAGAAGATCCTGGAGGTAGAGTAATCGACGACGGGGGGGGACTGTTGTTCACGGCCCTCTCCTGCTGGCAGGTGGCGTATTGCGTTCCACCTCCTCCTCCCTGATCGATTGTAACATGCTCTTCCAGATACCTGTGAAGAGACCTGGCGAGCTCTGCGAAATCGTCTGCGTCTTTAACGCCTAGCTCATAGTGATGTTAAGCATTTCGCAGAGCCTCCCCATGTCTTATCATATGTTTCTGAAAATATGTGTGAATTAATATATGACAGAGATTACAGTCAGTGTAAAATATAACTAACACATTTTTCTATATATTTTCAGATGGCAAAACTCCCACTGAACTTCAGATTATTGTACGGTGATGTAAAGAGGAGGCGACTGCGACGGAAGAACGAAGAAGTCTATGGAGCAAGTGGCATGGACGACAAGTGGAGAAACAGTTTGGTGCTACGTAAATTTCTGTGAAGAGAATGTTTTAGCCGAGGATCTATGGGAAAACTGGAAGAAACGTGCAAGGACATGGAGATACGAATGGATACACTTGTAAAAATATTTACGTATATAACCCAAAAAAAGAGAAATACGTCTGTGTTTTCTGATTTTATAGAAAATGTACAACCGGCACAATATGTACCTTCACATCTGTCGCTCAGAATATGTTTCGAATTGATGGAGGTATTTAAGAGTGTGAGAAATGAAAAAAAAACAGAAAATAAAAAAGCGGGGGGAGAAAGAATGGAGAAGCGAATGTTGGAACTTTTGAAGAAGAGAAAAATAAACGAATAAACAACAGTAACATCGCTAACAGACTAACACCATTTATATGTTTATTTTTCTTCTAGCGTACAGTGAGAACCATAAGTATTACTTTTCAAATTGTCTATGAATATTGTAAGCAATAATGCTTAATTTTGAAGTTCTTATTTGAGAGAATAAAATACAGCATTGTACTTATGGAGCCCACTGTACAAGGTGTTCTTAAAATAAAACAAATATTGGTAGTATGTATTGTAAATACCGTAAAATGTGTAAGTTGTTCTGAATTTTGAAGCTCTTATTTCGCCAAAAAAACAGCATAATGTTTATTGAGCCCACTGTACATGGTGTTCTTAAAATGAAAACAAATATTGGTAGTATGTACTGTAAATAGAGTAAAATGTGTAAGTTGTTCTGAATTTTGAAGATCTTATTTCGCCGAATAAAATACAGCATAATACTTATGGAGCCCACTGTACAAGGTGTTGTTAAAATGAAAGCAAATATTGCTAGTATGTATTGTAAATAGAGTAAAATGTGTAAGTCGAGGCCAAGTAATAAACAAAGCGGTGTATACATACAAGTAATATTATTATTATTGCGTTGCACTATACTTAGCAAATTCTCTCCCTCCATCGTTGCACAGTACTGATAAAGACGTTACAGAAGAATAAAAACTCTGCAGCGATGGTCGGAACATATGCACATATCAGATCCGTGTAGGGTTGAGTCATTAATGGAACGGATGCAACTTCCTTGTTGGGTGTGCATGCCTGAGATAGCAAAAACTTCTATCTATCCACTTCCTTATAGAGACGCACATCTGCAATCATTTTTTGCAATGCACTTTAGAAGTCTGCATTTGAGATCACGACGTTTTTGTGTGACGCACAACAGTTCCTTGTCTGATTTTCACAAGAGTTCATTGTTCCGTGTCGGTACATGTTTTTCAACGTGGAATAAGTGATGCCTCTTAAATGAATATAACGTAAAAAAGAAATGCCCGACGGATTGAACTGATGTTTGAAATCCGTTTATGCACCGAGGGAAATCGGTACAGAAATATACGACGGCATAGTAGAAAATGTGGATTCTTCTTAGGGACCGATCGATTGATTGAGCTGATGTTTGTAATCCGTTTTATGCACCGAGGATGAAACGTTTTATGCTTCAAAGCTGATCGATACAGAGATATACGTGGGTATGGTATATTTTTTGAAAATTTAAAATCGCTGTATCTCCGCTACTAATTGAGAATCCGCTTGTTGGACTCGGAGTGAAGTCCTGTTTCAGATGAATTAGGACCAGTGGTCTCCTACTTTCTTTATTTTCAATGGTAGACCCCTTCCGACCATTCTACTGAAAGGTCTCGACGTGCAGATTACGAATATATAATCGGAATCGCTCTACGTCAATTAGGGTCGGAGCTAGAGCGAATTGAAAATTGCTGTTAAAGACAGTCATATCAGCCTGAAAAACATCTGCTGAAGACTGTTGAGGAGTTGTGAGAATTTTACATTAGTTGCCATATCTGTTACATCTGGCGAAGACGGTTAACTAGCTGCAGTAGAACCGTTAGGAACGGTAATAACTGCTTTGTCACGCTTGCGTATATAAACAAATGTGTTCTCTCCACAAGACAGTGTTCGTGAAACAGTCGTCCTACGATCATGGATGTACAGTTATCCGCCGACAATCTGTTAACACGTTATCGTGATGTATATTACACAACACCTAGACAGTTGCGGAAAGTGTTGACGATCACCGCGCAAAAAATCATCGCGGGAGAAAGTATCTCCCTAGTAGAGGAGTATGACCGTTTATTAAAGACCGTGACATCATTCGCACCCGATCTTACCGGAAAAGGATGGAGAGATATTTCCGAAGAGTCCCCAGGCCTGTCATCGACACCCGATCCTGTATCCAGAGTTGCCGAGGAGAAGCAAATAGCCGTCGCATCACCAGGAACCTCCAGAAACGTCACATCCGGATCAGACCCGGAACCTTTACCAGGACCGTCATGGAGACCGGATCCCTTGCCCCCAGCAGAACCGTCACCCCAGAGTGTTTCTGTATCAGATAGAAGAGGTAAGAAAAGATAAACGTGCTTCAGTGTCTCGTGAACAGATAGGGAATATAATATTACACAACATTCAAGAACGTGAATATCCTAAATTCCGTTCCAAAGGACGACGTGTGGAATTCAGTTTCTTGCACCCTCCAGAAAATGTCGATCCTCACACTTGGATTCGCGAAGGTGTCAAAAATGTTCTCACCTACGTTAAGAAAGACACCAAGGATGAAGACAAAATAGGTTTAACTCTATCTAACATATCTGACCCCACAGTGAAAGATATTTACATCGGGTGGCATAGGTGTGACCAGTTACAAAGTGATATGGTGTGGAACATCATGTACAAAATATTGCTAAGTGCGAAAACCTTCACTGCTACAGATCGCTTAATTTTGCGAGCTGATCATGTCAACATACCTGTCGGGAGTGAGAATAAGCAAACATATTGTTTACCTAATTACACATTAAGCACACAGAAAATAAGTATCGTCGATGTGCCAAATAGAAAGAAACCACTCTGTTTAGCTGAAGCTCTGGTCATAGGAAAGGCATATGCTGATAATGACCCGTCCTATTGACAGCATCGAAAAAGTAGAAATCTTCTCAAACCTGTTTTCGAACTTATGCGCAAAGCAGATGTAGATCTCACAGACAATGCGTGTGCAGGAAGTGGAATTCCTGAACTGAGAAAATTTCAGAAAGTTCTCCCTGAATATAAAATTATTGTATTCAACAATCTTCGTGATGTTAAAGATGTTTTGTTTGAAGGAGTGGTTGAAAATGCTTCCAGATTTATATACCTTCTTTATGATAACCTCAGACAGCATTATGATGTGATAGTGAACCGTGTTGGAGCATTTGCGGCAAAACAAGAATGTCGCGGGTGTAACGAACTCATATTTCAAAAAGCTCATAACCATCTGTGTAAACAATTATGTTCTATGTGCCGTTCAGCTCCACCGTTTGTGTCTGACAGGGTGTTCGCAGAATATGTCAGACATGTCACAAAATTTTTAAAAAATGAGAACTGCTTCACAAATCATGTTTCTACACCATTCCGAAACTGTACAATCTGTAGTGAAATCCAGCAGTGTCCCTGATGTTTCAGAATTATTCTAACACAAAATACATATGAAAAAGTGCATAAATGTAACATGAAATACTGTACTGTATGCAACTGCGTGGAACCTATAAATCATTTCTGCTACATGGCTATACCAAAACCTAAACAGAATTCAAAATTTCTATCTATATTTTACGATTTTGAATGTTACACAGATATTCCTCACTCCGAGAAAGAGAAAACGTTTCTTCATGTTTCTAATTTTATTGTGGTGCAGACGCCCTGTCACGCATGTTACAAAAAAGAGGATCTAACGGTTCCATGTTCTGTTCGTGGAACAAGAGAGTTTATATTCTGGGATGACCCTGTGGACACATGCCTATCCTACCTGGAATTGCAACATAAATTTTCCAACATAACCATTTGTGCACACAATGCACGAGGTTACGATTGCACGTTTCTATTACGGAGAATGCTGGAAAGAGAAATGAAACCTCGTGTGATCTTAGACGGTACCAAAATCATCAGTATGTCATACCAAAATCTTCATTTTGTGGACAGTCTCAACTACGTTCAGACAAATCTTGCTGGATTTTCCAAACTTTTCGGTTTGCCTGTTCAGAAAGGCTATTATCCGCATCTGTGGAACACCTACAAGAACAGAAATTACATTGGACCGATGCCTCCTCCTTCTGCATACGGTTATGAATACATGAAAACAGTTGAAGATCTTGGTATGACGTCGAATGCATGCGAAACATACCTTTCAACAACAGTAACCAACTTCTCCAATACTGCATCAAGGATGTTACCCTGTTGAGACAAGGATGTCTGAAGCTGAGACAGAATTTCCTAGACATATGCAAAATATACTTTTTCAAGAATTGCCTCACAATAGCATCTGCCTGTTCGCTAATTTACAGACAGAAATTTATGCCTCCTAACACTATAGGAATAATTCCTAAAGGAGGTTACCATCATGCAGATCAAATGTCGAAGTTTGCATTGAAATGGTTAACCTACGTTGAAGAACAGAATGATATAATACTTCCGGCGGACGTACTCGTGAAAAATATGTCATAGGAGGACGTTACAGAGTGGACGGCTATCACGAGGAGACGCAGACAGTGTATGAGGCCCTGGGCTGTTACTGGCATGTTGTCAAGGTTGCATATCCGTTAACAGGGATATGTATCCGAAAGATGACGATGAAGATGAAACCGATCAGGATAGTAACAGTCAGAAACACAGTGACATGTTGAACACCGCAGCCTTCAGATACGAGACAACATGTCGTAAACTTGCGGCTTTACGTTCTGAAGGATACCATGTCGTCACTATGTGGGAATGTGATTTCAACAAAATATTGAAAGCAGATCCTGTACTGAATAGATATTTTTCGACACATCCTATTGTCTGCTGCATTCCTTTAAATCCACGAGACGCCTTATATGGAGGAAGAGTTGAAACAGTCAGGACTTATTACAAGATCAAGGAAAACGAGAAATTGCAGTACAACGATTTTACAAGTTTGTACCCTTATGTGAACTAATACTGTGCCTATCCTGTCGGACATCCTAGAATATTTCTAGGAAATTCTGTTCCTTCGGTAAATGAGGTTTTGAACATGGAGGGACTCATCAAATGTACTATTTTGCCACCGAAAACCCTTTTACATCCTGTTTTACCTACAAAAATGCACGGAAAACTGATGTTTGTATTGTGCAAGGAATGTGCTTTCAGATTAAAATGTGAAGGTACATGCAGCCATTCCGATGATCAACGTGTACTTTCAGGAACTTGGGTCATAGTCGAGGTGCGTAAAGCATGCAGTTTAGGCTACAAAGTACTGTCAGTGTCGGAAGTGTGGAAGTATGAAACATCGATGTACAACCCTGTCACAAAAACTGGAGGACTTTTTGCTGGTTATGTCAACACCTTCTTGAAAATAGAACGGGAAGCAAGCGGGTGGCCTTCATGGTGTCAGAACGACGAGGATAAGAAGAAGTACATACAGGAATATTTCGATAAGGAGGGTATTCTGTTGGAAGAAAACAGTATCGAAGTCAATCCTGGGAAACGTACTCTGGCTAAACTCTGCCTTAATTCTTTATGGGGTTAGTTCTGCCAACGGGACAATCTTTTCCAGACAACCATCATCAAGGAATCGAAAGATTTCCTCGATAAAATGACTGTTCCAAATGTAGTAATCGGAGGAGTCGTATTCATCAATCAGGACACCGTTTTAGTGAACTGGAAATATGTTCAAGAGGCAGTCAGTCGGAACAGGAAAGTAAACGTTCCTATCGCAGCCTTCACAACATGCCATGCTCGTCTGAAACTGTATGAACTTCTAGAAAATTTGGGTGACAGGATATGTTATTGTGATACAGATTCAGTAATTTACATAGATAGTCCTGAAATGGAATACCATCCCCAGACAGGTGACACACTAGGAGAACTCACAGATGAATTGGCAGATTTCGGTCCCGATGCGGTTTGTGAACAGTTTGTTTCAACGGGACCGAAAAGTTACAGCATGAAAATAACAAAACCGTTCTCCGAAGCACAGTATATATGTAAAGTGAAATTGATAACATTGAATACCTCCACATCGGAATTGGTTAATTTCGATACCATGTGCGACATGATAAACAATGAGAAACCTGAAGTTATGGTCGAAAATATTTTCAGAATCAGAAGAACAAAACAGTTTCAAGTCATCAGTACAAATGAAAAAAGCTGTTTCAGCCAGTATTGTTGATGTGCAATATCATAAAGGTATTGGCAGTCGTGGAACGGAAAAACTCCTACTCTCATAATCCTGGATGATCTTATGATGGTTGAACAAGGGGAAAAAGTCGCCGATCTTTTCACAAAAGGCAGCCATCACAAAAACATTTCGGTGGTGTTCATAACACAGAATCTTTTCCACCAAGGAAAAAATTGCAGGGACATTTTGTTGAACGTGAAGCACTTTGCTATTTTTAAAAATCCTGGAAATATGAACCAATTCACTGTCTTTGCACGACAACTTCATCCTCACTGCATGAAGGAACTCGAAAAAGTATATATAGATGCTACCACGCAACCTTTACAGTTATTTGTATATTGATCTCTCACTGTCAACACCGGATCCTTTACGTTATGAAACAGACGTTTTCAACCACAATTACTCAACTGTATATCTTCCTCAGGAATGTTTAAAACATCGAGATGAGGAAAACGAAGAAGACACGTACCAACTCGCGTTCTAACAGGAATAGACATTCGTCTTCTTTCAAGAAACATTCACGTTTCTTGAACGTGTTGAAAAATTCACCGACCAAAATCCGTAAATCATTATTGAAAAGTGCTCCGAAAAAGACAATACGTTTCATCAGCGAATGCTCCCTGAACGTTTTAAAAGGAAACGTGAAAATTAAACCGTCCGCAAAACGCCGTCTGACACCTTACAAGTCGGTCATACGCAATCTAGTGAAACCGAAAGTGAACATCGAGAAACGCAGAAAGCTTCTTGTTCAGAAAGGAGGATTTCTACCTTTACTTCTAGGCTCCTTGTTATCAGGTCTTCTCGGTACTCTCATTTCTCATTGAGAAATGACATCTTCTTACATGAAGATGATCGTACTTTCACCGGAACAGTTAGCACGTATTCGTGGTTCCGAATTGTCTGTAACTCAAAAATTATCCGTTCTAGATAAGAAGATGAATGATATTCTAAAAATGAAAAATATATCAGACGATCAAAAATGGCGTCTTTACAGAAAGGAACTGGACGAGTATTTATGGCTGAGTCAAAAATCCAAAGAACCATTACAGATTCCTATTGTTCAAGATAACGACGGTTCTTCTACTATTTCGCCAGGATCGACGTATTTTCCTCAGAACCTGGCAGAGACATTACCCCGTAATACACGTCATCAGTTACAGAATATCATCGATGAGTACCAATCTACGGCACAACATTTGATAGACGAACGTCAGGAGAAAACACTTCCGGATCCGAAAACGATGAACTTCTCATCGTCGCCAACGGAAAGCCCTGGTCCGTCTCAACGACAGAAGAAGAAGAAAAAGAAAGTGACCGTCCGTGTTTCCAGGAAAACTACACCTTTTCTGAGAACACCTGACGCTTACAAACTGGTTCCTCTCAGAAAAAGCCGTAGACAGAGAGATCGGTCATGGGAGTCCCTAAGTTGAAACATAATAAAATTCTCACCAAAATATATTACGATCCCCGACACCATGCTTCATTCTCATTTGTAGATCGTCTGTTGAAAGCTGTACGGGATAAAAATATATCCCGCGATACGGTGAAAAAATGGCTGATGCATCAGGAAACCTACACTCTCCCCAAACCTGCGAGAAAAAGGTTCCCTCGAAATCGTTACAATGTATGGAACATAGACATGCTTTGGGAAGCTGATCTCAACGACATGACCTCGATACAAAAACATAACGACGGATACAAATATCTTCTGACAGTGATCGACGTATTTTCAAAATATGCCTTTGCGTTACCGCTAAAAAATAAAACAAGCAATTCTGTAACCGAAGCTTTCAAAACTATTTTCGAACAAAACAAACGGAAACCTGTCACACTGCAGACCGACCAAGGAACGGAATTTACAAATTCTACATTCCAGAAATGTTTAAAAAATGAACATGTACAATTTTCGACAGCTACAAATTATCCTGTGAATGCTAGTGAGTAGTGTAAACTTATTGTTTCTACGCAATACTTGGTACGAGCCCTTTTTTTTATGGATTTAACCTCAGTGGTAGCCTATTTTGACGATTTTTTTGTTCATTTTATAGCGTTTGACGATTTTCAGTGCAATTTTCACCGCATCTTATTTTTTTCCCACTCATACTTGGTACGAATGCCACGATCTTACGTGATATAACTTAACCTATTCATTTTTTTTATTACGTGCTAAACTACACGAGAGCCTCTACGTGCTTTGACCTACTTTACAGACTAGTACAATCAACCCGGTTCTGCAACCTTAATTGAGGTTCAGTGTTGCCAACCCACCCCAAGAAAATTTCACCATGGTGATATTTTACAGGCGAAGCTAACCTACCAATAGGAGTTGGCAACACTGATTAGTTGCTTAACAAACCTCTTGTTTTTTAAACATATGATATTTCACAGGCGAGGCTAACCTAAGGTGGAATGGTACGTTCTGGAAGGGTTCTTTGACCTACTTTTTATTTTACGACGTTTTACGGACTAAACTAACCTACAATGAGAGAAAAATGGAGAGAAAAAAGCTCTGGCATCACTTTTTAAGCTATTTTTTACCTCCTGCAATTTTGCTCTTATGCTAAGTCGTCCTTTGACCTACTTTTGAAATGACTTACGACATTTTCCTATAAGTCTGTCTCCTCTTACTGTAAGGTCCCCTCAGCGTAATCTACTACGACCTGGTCTCAGCGTAATCTGCCACGACCTAAAAATACGATGTTTTTTTAAAAAAAAAAACTCTCATGTGCGATCTTCTACAATGTGTGGCCCCCTCCTGCTACGACCTAACGGGAGGACCTCTCTCCTACGATGTTTTTTGGGCCCCCCGCCTGCTACGATGTTTTTCTCCTCATGATGCAAAAAAATATGGATGGTATTGTAGCGGTATTTGAAATCGACTGTGCTGCGTGAAGGGGGAAAAAAATCTCTTCATGTTCACTGAACAAATATAGGAGAGCTGGAAGAGAGTACTTCCTGGCTTTTCATCGAAAACGGGGCGCGATGTTCAGTTCAGACAATTGGAATGGGGGACTAATTTTCGGATGCGGATTACGCCACCTCGCATCCCTTATAATCCGAAAGCTCTCTGCCGTGGAAACTTCCATATCATCTAGAGCGACTGTTCTGAACGCGATATTTAAAACTGTTCCGTGACACTGTCGTTCTTCACCTCATGGATGAAGGACTTCTCTGCGACCAGGATGACGCTGCACACGGTGTCCTCGGGCAGCGCGTTGTGGAACTCGCAGACGATCTTGATGTTGGTGCGATCGTTGACCACCACCTGCTTCCTCTTCGTGGTGTTGATGGCGAACATCGGCCTGTGGGTTTTGAATTCGCTGGGCGTGTAGTACATGTCCACGTTTCCCTCGGTCACGCGCTTGTAAGCAGAGTACGCTTCGTAAAGTTTGAGGTAATCATCTTTGGTCATGTCGAGGTTGTAATTCTCGCGCGGGAACACTTCGTTCCTACCGTTCTTGAGATAAACGTTTTTGATCTTGCAGTCGTCGAATTTGCAGGAATGTTTTCCTGATTCTTGTCCCTCCCGGTCTGAAAGAGTACAATGACGAAATCTGGCATGTCGAACTGTATGTTGTTGAACTGCGTCGTCACGTCAAATTCCAGATGACTTCCCGACGCTATCTTCTGCACGCACTGGTAACCGGGAAAGTGAATGGGCACCTGTGGATTTTTCAAGATCTCCGCTTTGTACTTGAGGGCGTAGTTCGTTCCGTATTCTACCACCGGCATTCTCAACTCCATGCTCCGGATGACGCATTTGGCTGCTTCGTGTAAAGTGTTGGGCAGCGGCGTGATACCGTCCGCGTTCAAGTTACTGTATCGCATCAGTGTGTCGTTATCTTTGGCCGCTCTTCGAAATGTGATTCTCAGTCCTCCCTTCCACTTGATCTCCTTGTAGTCCGAGAAGAATCCCGGAAGCAGACGCATGGGAAAGTGCACCGTGTGACTTCTCGTCGATATTTTCGTTCCTGCTTCGAACCCCCCCCCCCCCGCCTGATAGTATGCTGCGTCCGTTTTGGATAATTTCAATGTTCCCACTGCCGTCGACGTGATGCCTGGATAATCGATTCTGTCGATGACGGTGTTGTGTTTCCTCACCTCCACCTGCGAGAACAGCTGAGGCACGAAGTTGTCCACTAGTTTCAAATTTGCTGCTGCGGGGAACGCGTCTCCGCTTTCATTCTTCATCACGTCGAATTGATGGTACAGGTCCGTTCTGTGAGGATGAACGAACCCATCGCCTACGTCCACGACGTATTCGATCTCCCGGTTCGCTTCGTTCAAATTTGCGAACGTGCGACGGTTGGGAGGGAAATATTGTAATTCGTAACTTTCGATTTGTTCCATGATGTATGGTTATTTATTATACGTCGATCTCCAGGACGGCCGTCGTCGTGGCACCTGCGAAATCCACCACGTCTCCTTTCTCGTTCGTCACCACCAACTCTATGTTGTCTATGCGGCTGCGACATACTGGAAAATAGATCGGCGAAGAGGGCGTGTAAATGATCGGTTCCATGAATTCGGAACTAGGTTTGAACGTGGCTATGATTCCCGTCTGCTTGTGACTTCCCAACAATCCGTCGGATTTCGTGATCATGCCTTCCGCCACGTTGCAGTGTACGTTCAGAGTCTCTATGGCCAAGAATTTAGGAATGTTTGCTCCCGTGTGCTTGATGCCAGCTTCGAGTTTAGTGTGGTTCTCGAAACCTAAAAGTTCTCCTATGGTGCCCAGGTCCACGGTCTCCGTCGCGGACACGATTTCTACTCTGTGCGTGACCGAATTTTTGAGAAAGGTACGTGCCTTTGGGTAATTGAGCTTGCAAAGTAGAAAGATTGTATTGACCTGGCGTGACGACGATATGTTCGCTTCCGACGCTAATTTTGTTGTTGTGCTGCGTGACGTTAGGTATGAGGTACATGCTGTAGAATGCATGCAGAGCTATGGATTTAGGATAGACGATGTCGTCGTGCAGCGTGAGTTTCAAGATCAAAGATTCGCTCGTGAGATGGAACACGCCCATCGTGATGCTTTAGGTTCCACAATGCTTTCTGGAAATCTTCCACCTGCGGCTTATTTATTTTAGAGAGAAACTCGAGCATGGAGAGGCAGAGATGACCGCAGTTCACGTCTCCGAAATTTTGAATGCGTTCGTCGTTTTAGTATATAGGTTTGTTCGTTTTCAGATAATGAACTAAATTTGTAGGTGGAACACCTCCGAAAGAATCGAAAACGAATGCTTCGTTGTTATATGCATTTTTGTGGTAACATATCCAATGCGTGCCTGGATTTTCTTGACTGTCCAAGTTGACTACTCCACATTCTCTATTTTTAACGGTTGAAGGTAACGAGTCGGACATGAAAACGCCTCTGAAGTGTTTGATTTGTAATGGTTTGATCAGAGATTCAATGTCTCAGTTGGTGAGTGCTGTTTCTTTTCTTTAAACTTCCTCATGACTCCCTTCCCCTTCTTCTCCATGACCAGATTGTGACGTTTCTGTTCTTCCAATTCCGCCTTGTTCTTCTTCGAGTCGATGAGGTTTTTCGCTATGGCGGCGCTACCCCCAGCCAAACTTCCAACGGCCCCCAATGCTGCCAGGATGGCCGGGATGCTGAATATGAACCCCCCTGTCTTTTGCTGTTTCCGCGAACGCTGCAACCTTCTCAATTGTGGAGTGCTGAGCAGCAATTTCATTCCGTGACCTTTGGACAAGCAAGAACGTTTCTTCTCGCGTTGTTTCTTGGTGAGTAACCCATCGAGGGCACCCAGCGTTTTCAGATTCGAATATGGTATCTGGTACACGACACCCTTGGGCTTCATGTTGTTTTCACGGTATGTTATTTATATATATTTATGTTCTGAGATATTTTTTTGTTTCCCTCTCTAGTGTAATTTTTTTTTTGAGGTATGTTATTTTATATACTCCGCGCAGCCGTTACACAAATTCTATTACGTGCTTTGTTTTCTTACCAAGAAGTTCCTTTGTCCCCTTGTACACGATTCGAGTTTTGTTCTCGATTAAAATAGATAGCTTCTCGTCGGATAACATGTTAGCGTATCGATCTGGTAAAAATAGACTGTATTGTCCGTTGAGCATCAGACGCACCTTGGGACCATACTGGGTAGAAACAATTAAACCGGAAGTTATCGTTTAAGGTTTGTCGACTTCCAATTCCTGAATTTTTATATACTCGACTGACAAATTTAGCATTTGTTTTAATGCTTGGAGGTCACTCATTTTTTCAGTCATATCGAAGAGAAATTCAGGGTGTGTGTGTGTTAGAGAATATTAATTTTTCACAATGTGTGTTATTTATATACCGAAGAATTTTTTTTTGATCTCCAAGGTAACCACACTTCCAGTCGCCATTTTCGATTTCCGAGCGTAGGTTCTATTCATAATTTTCTCACGTATAGGTGTACATGATGAATCCGCAAATAGATTTTTCCCAAGTCTTACCGTTTCCAAGATAACAACACTTCCAGTCGCCATTTTCGATTTCCGAGCGTAGGTTCTATTCATAATTTTCTCACGTATAGGTGTACATGATGAATCCGCAAATAGATTTTTCCCAAGTCTTACCGTTTCCAAGATAACCCCACTTCCGGTCGCCATTTTCGATTTCCGAGCATAGGTTCTATTCATACTTTTTCTCACGTATAGGTGTACATGATGAATCCGCAAACAGATATTTCCCAAGTCTTACTGATGACTATGCTAAATTTCGATATGACATATTGAAATCTATTTATTCTACGCACGCAATGTCCAATAGCGTTGTGGATAAAAACCCATATATATTCATTTACTCCGATCTGGTGAAACAACAATTGGTCGGGGGAGAAATGGTACGTCTCTTGCGTCTTACCCGAAAACAGTGTTCGGACACAAATACATCTTGCACAGTACCCGTAGCCCATCATACATTCGACCCGATTCATTACGTTCCTCTGGATAAAGCCTCTTTCGAAACAATAGAAATTACGTTGTACGATAGAAAAGGAAATCTCCTACCTTTGAGAACTGGATCCGTACCTACAATCGCTGTTTTACATTTTCGTAGAAAAGCAAAGTCCTTTTAAAAAACAGTAGACCGCTATTTCTCTCAGTCTTTGTCGAAAAGCTAATGAATCACCATGAATTCGCAGACCGAATATTATAGTAACCAAATCCGTGGAGGAATTGGACCCATCTACCGTTCAACTAGAAATCAAAATGGGAGAGGATTGGTCACTTTTCGCAGGACTCTTTAGAATGGTGAAACCTCTACTCTGGAGCGGTGCAAAGACGATTGGAAGAGAAGCTTTAAAAACAGGAGCTAACATTATCACCGATATTGCAACAACCCAACAAACTCCGAAAACTATTGTTCGTCAACGGGTACGTGAAGCGGGTCAAAATCTTCAAAGTAAAGCACAACGGAAAATCGACTCTCTGGTAGGTTCCGGTATAAGAACAAAACTTGCAACAAGAATTGCTCAGTTGATGTTAAAACGTTCAGCCACCCGTATTAGAATATCTACGATCTGTAAAAAACGAGCATCCAAAAAACGAAGGCAAACATCCGCAAAATCTAGGATAAAACGTAAAAGAAAAATCAAACAGAAAGTCGCAGGAAAAGATATTTTTGGATAATGATGGAGGATAACATGTGCATGATCTCGCAGTTCGACCTCTTCCGGAAAAAAACTATTCAGCAAAATGTGGAAAAAACGTACACAGCCACCTACAAACCTATCGCTTCCATCGATAATCAAAATATAATTCAGTTTGTCATACCGGGGGCGGGAACTGATTTTCTCGATCTTCCATCTGCCTATCTCCGTCTGCAAACGCAAATGGTTAAACAGGATGGAAGTCCCATGAGTGCTTCCGAAACCGAAAATGCCCTCACAAAAAACTACGGGGTCGTGAATTATCTTCTCCATTCACTTTTTTCCCAATGTACGGTGACTCTCAACGGCATTGCTGTAACAACCGCCGATAACAATTACCCATATAAAGAAATCTTCGAAGCAGCTATCAATTACGGAAGCGATGCCGCAAACACGCATCTCACGAATGCCAAGTGGTATTTGGACACACCTGAACATCAATATGAAATCACTGCCGACAACACAGGTTTCACCACAAGAAAAAAAAATTCCAGAATGTTCCGACGACCGGAAATCCTACGGAAGTGACAGCCGTGGTCGACCTTATGGGAAAACTTCACATAGATTTCTTCCACCAGTCTAAATACCTGCTCAACGGTGTTGAAGTACGCATAGATCTAGCTACAACCTTGGTGACAATGAAGTTCGACCAGAAAGGAATACGTGATTACATGCACAGAGGCATAGGCGGTGGAATGGGTGACCCGCAGAAGTGACGCATGTGTGTAAGAGGAGGCGTGTGAGCAGGCAAGAATCGTTATCCCAGCATGTTGCACCCAAGGTCACGTAAAGAACAAAAACGGGGAACAATACGCGTGACATTGAACTTCGACCAAGCACCAGACCCATACGGAAAATTCCAGATAGTGGCGCATTCGACGGAAGCATGACGTCACGGACACGATAAGGGAGTCCGCCGTATATAAGCGCGTGCTGTGCACCGAGGAACTGCAGTGCATCATCACCATGGCCAGGGGCAAACCTATTGACAACACCGTGAGGAGAAGAGTGGTGGAGTTGCAACGGGATGGACTCAGTGAACGGGAAATAGGGCGCCAACTGAACTTACCCAAGTCAACCGTCCACTGCATCATCAAACACCACCAAAATACGGGTACTACAGAGCCAGGTAAGGCCCCCGGTCGAAAACGCCTGCTGAGCGTGCGTGACCTACAGATATTTAGGCGCTATATCCAGACCAACAATCATGTTTCTGTGGCCGAATTACGACTGTGGACTCGAGAACGCTTTCACATTGAAGTGTCAATCAGAACCATTCGCCGTTACCTACAGCCATGCGGTTACCGAGTGTACAAGGCGAAACGTAAACCCTTCCTTTCCATGTTGAACAAAGGCAATCGACTACGGTGGGCACGAATGTACCGGGGATAGACATTTCGGCAGTGGAACAGGGTTTCGTGGACGGACGAATCCATTTTCAATGTTGTGTACGGGAAAATACAGAAAACAGTAATTTGTCGGAAGGAGGAACAGAATGAAGCAAAATGTTATGCACGTCGGGTACAGAAACCGGCGTCAGTGATGGTATGGGGATGCATGACGGCATCTGGGGTTGGCCCACTACACGTATGTGAGGGCATTGTGAATGCACACGCCTATACACGCATACTGGAGAGCGGCATCTTCCCACAGTGCGAAGGCACCTGTTCCACAGGCGGCGTCTCATCTTTCAACACGACAATGCCAGGCCTCATACAGCGCGGCTGACAAGAGAATGGTTGACTCGCCATCACGTGCGAACTCTGCCATGGCCACCATCGAGTCCCGACCTCTCGCCCATTGAGAATGTGTGGCGTGTTCTTAAGCGACGTGTGCAACAGAGGGGACCCACGACAGTGGCTGCTCTTATCGCCTGCCTGCAGGAGGAATGGCACCGCATCGATGTGGAATACCTTGAACGACTCGTCCGCAGCATGCCCCGACGCATTGCCACAGTTATTCGCCGAAGGGGCGGCGTCACACCATGGTAAACAGGATACCCTCTAACAGTGGTCGAACTTCAATGTCACGTGTAGATGGACGAAAATGTTTTATTTTGTGTGGACACCATACATTGCTGCGTTGCAGCGGAAATTTATATTTTCCTTTGTTCCACGTAGCCTGCTGAATAAAATATGTTCAGCATATGCATGTGTTCTCCTTCTTTCACAACGCACTCCTATATTTGTGACTGGTCGAAATTCATTGTCACTAAGGTTGTAGATCACGTGACGCTTTTTACATCTGGGGTTACCAGACATCACCTACCACCAGAATAAAAATTTTAAAGGCTGTTCTCGACATAAATCACATCATTCCTACTCCTACCACCAGTTTGGCGATAGACAGAGCAATCACTTACGCTCCTGCTCATTATCCGTTCTCCAGAAGCGTCATCAAAGCTTATTCTTACGTCGCCGGAACGCAGCAGATTTCGATCGATAATGCTTTTCAAGGTACTTTTCCGAATGTTGTTCTTTTTGCTATGGTATCCACCGCCAGCTTTCTCGGAGAAATTAAGAAAAATCCGTTCTACTTTAGAAGTTTTAACCTATCTTCTTTCCATCTTATGAAGAATGGAGAACTCGTACCTTCCGAACCTTTACGAATCACCACAGGAGGAAACAGCGGATTTATAACACGTGCCTATCAAACTCTATTTTCCGGTACAGGCATTCACCACTCAAATTACGGACACCAGATCACACGGAAAATGTTCAAGAACGGATTATTTTTCTGATTTACGACATAACGCCAGACTCTTCAGGAAACGACACGCACACTAGTCTCCAGGAACAAGGCATCATCGGAGCCGAGATGCAGTTTTCTCCTCAGCTGACGGAAAATATAACATGCCTTTTGTATGCTGAATTTGAATCTGCAGTTGATATACCTAAAGATAGAAGTGTCATCGTCCATCAGTGAGACAGAATTTTCTATAAATATGTGTGCCTGTGTTTCTGACTCACAGTGTTACCGAAACAGCTCCGATGTAAACATTATACTGTTTGTGATGGAAAACCCCACCAAAGTGATAACCCGTACTATTAAGCATAGTAGTGTTTCTTCGAAAGTGACAACTTCAAAACATGTGAACATACAATTGTTTCCCGAACTACTTAACAGCAGCCCTGGAAGCATAGAAATGACCAAAGACAGACACATTATTATACATTATTGAAAACATAAGCAGCATGAACACGTCGCAGATCAAACAGATCATATCTCGTAACTGTTCCACCAGAAACATTTTCTACGGTGTTTACCCGAGAGATCTTTTACCTCGGACGTTTCCTACCCCGGCCTTGATCATCGCAAACACTGACAAGGTCGACTCCCGGGGTACACACTGGGTGGCCTTCTATTTCGACAAAAATAATGTGGCCGAGTATTTCGATACATACGGATTTCATCCTTTCTATCAAGAATTCGTAACTTTCCTGAATAGTCATTCCTCGGTCTGGACTTACAACAACATTCCCTTACAGGGGGTATTGGCCACAACATGCGGTCATTACTGTTGCGTGTATGCTTATTACAAAGCACGTCACGTTACAACCAAGGATTTCATCCACACATTTCCACCAGGTATCATTAAAGATGGATATATCCTACACCGTTTTCGTCAGATCTTCAAATGTTTACCACATTCCAAGTGTCCCAGAGGGGAACAAACGTGTTGTTCTATCCACACGATCCAGGCTCGTGTCATGAAGAAATCTATTTAAAATGTGTGCTGCGTATCTTTCTCTCAGTGCCATCGAAACAGTTCTAGTGAACACACCATGGAACCTACTGCGGCTTCTATAATGGAGAAACACGACAAATTTGTGACACGCATGACCCATAAGGATGATGTTTCCAAAGGTAAACCTCGAAAACATGTGCAACCCATTAAATTAGAAACCGTTACTATCAAGAACGAGACGTCTGACGAGGGAATGGATGTGACTACGGACTGTGATTTCATAAAGAGACGTAGGGAAATTGGTTTTTCCACAGACAAAATCGAGTGTCCTAAACTACATGACGTAGATGCATGTTTAGATCTCTATCTTGCAAACACATATTTTCTGAACCAGGAAAAAAACAAGTACGTAGCCATAGGATTCGAAAAGGAATCCCCTTTCAATTTAGTGTGGGAGTTTTCGCAACAGGGGAGATCACCCGTACGCATCGAGTCTAAACAGATTAGAGACCTGTGTGCTTTAAAATCAGACTTACTGAATTACGTCGACACTGGTCGACGATTCAATTATTTGGTTACTGGAAATTTCACCGTTAGTGGTGTAATTTTTTTCGGGAAACGTTGCATCTCGATGTATCAACATCATTTACCGGATGCTTTTATTTTCACAGCCTCTGAACTACATTTATTTAAGTGTAATCTTTTTAGACCTCTGCAAAAATTAATGAACGAACGTTATTATAAATTACAACCCGAAATGGAGGCTTTTTGTATATTGTATAAAAAAGAATATGGTTTCAGAAAATAAAAGAAGTACCCGATGTAGTGAACTATTTTTATGTACTTTGGTACAACGAACTGATGATTGAAATATATCTTGAGAACAATCTTGGACACACATTGCCATTGTAAATAAAATCTGTTATATATTTGCTGTTGTAAACTATTCATTGTATTTCATATTGTAAATAAACCAGTCACTTTTATGTATTGTGTAAAATTACCATTATCGATGTCCGTATGTAAATATATTTCACATTGTGATCGAATCATATTGTTAACCTATATCTAGCATTATAAATAAAACATTTGTAAATGTTCAAAAAAATCTTTTATTTCTCGTACTTATTACAATAGAAACTGTACATCTTCCAGACATTTTCAACTGCACACTTTTTCTTTACGTTTTCACATTTACTATGTTCTCTGCATTTTCCTGTAGTCTTTTTCACACTATCCAATTTTGGACATTCAAGTTCTTCGATGTTGCGCACAGATATTTTACCCATACGTTTTTCTCCAAGTAATTTTTCCAACCATTTTATTTTCTCCATACCTTTGACGTACACTTCCTGATTCACAAGCATAAAATATAAAACGTCTCCTAATTTATCATACGGTAGCCACCCATCTCCCCAGTTCAGACCGTGTTTGTTGGTACGGAGCCAGTAATTCACTCGGCGATACTTTTCACTCAACAAGTGCAAACCATATGGAGATTTCACTAAACACTCAAATGCGCTGTCGAAAGGAAATTTTAAAATCCCCACTTCTTTCCACACACATTCTCCTCCTACTCCGCGAAGACCTTGAACGTCCAAAAAACAAGCTTCCATTTTGATCAACAGGTGAAAACAGTTAAGGTATATTCAATGCTGCCCCGGCATACGGCACATTTGTCCAATTGGGAAGCACAGAATCCGTAGGAAACAAAATGTCGACACGGAAGAATTACAACACTGCATGGATTCTCAAAACATATTTTGCACACTGTCACGGAATCCACACAAGGTTTATCGGATGTTTTCTCAGCAGTCTCTATACTGTCACAATACTTGTAGCTCTTGGAGTTACGATGTAACGCCGCAACATTCTGTATGAAAGGTCACTGGGGTATCAACATGTAATGTCCTAGAATAGGACAATCTTTGGATGTCCAATCGCAAAGTCCGTACGAACAATGAAAACACAGTACCCTGTCGCTAAAGCCTGAATAGTAAAATCCTGCAGTCACTAATTCTTCCGGAGTCTGACATAATCCTATAGGCCACTTTCTGTATGTTCTGTATCTCGAATTCACCGATAGGTAATCGATAACATACGGCTCGGTGCGAGTCCAGCAATCGTGGTGAGTAAACACTCTCATACGAGGTAAAAACGAATTAAATCGGGTTCTGTAGGTGACAGGCTCCTTGGCATCTGGTATGAAGGTTCAGCCAGAACATTCTCAAAATCAGATACTGTAGGTGACGGGGTCATTGGTATCGGCGATAAAGGTTCAGCCACAATATCCTCAGGATCGTCGGGGAACAACAGTCTACGAACACCGAAACCTTCGGGAGGAACAACAGGGAAACAAGGATGGCCTTCTAAGTTAAGTAACAATGGACGATCACAGCCAGAACACCACACGGAATTTCTGTCTGCCAACAAAGAAAGCCACTCTTTCACTCTCTTCTTCAAAGCTTCGCCCAACTCTCTCTTCCTGCGACGTAGTTCGCAGATACACTCGTGACTCGGAAATCCTGTTCTCTCGTCACCTCTTCTCTTCCTCTCTTCTATCTCCTTCAAAGTCTCGCAGCGACGGTGAATTATTTTTCCTAATCCGTTGACCAGGTAACATCCACACCAGGGAGATTCAGGTATCGCTAGATACATAAACGGGAAATAACTCAGCAACCTACCAGGGCCGTTCGATAGCTGTCCAGGTCGCCGCAAGACCGAACAAGTTCCCAGAACTCCTCGTAGCTGATCTCGTAGAAATTCACACCATTATCAGACAGTCTTGTACCGCTTACATCCATCCTCACATGATACCATTATCCTCTATCCTTTCTATTTATACCCTTTTCCCTCCTACGTCACCATTTTCGTTAAACTAACTTCAAACTACAAGGCTACGCCCAAAACATGTTCGGGCATGTTCACACAGAAAACCGTTACACCACCCAGAAATTGCAAATTCGTTCAAACATACGCCCAAAACATGTTTGGGCATGTTCCATTCAGACAGAAAACCGTTACACCCACTTCCTGGAATTTCAGACTCATCAACGGTCTCAAACGGGAAACGCCCCCCAAAACTGTCAATCAACTCCCGACCGGAAACACTTATCAATCTCCTCATTAACGACAGGAAACCCATATCATTATGCCCCGCCCCTTTTCCCAACAAGCAATCAAAACGCTCAAAACCACCACCCTTGCTTGCCCACACAGCTTTGTCATAAATTGATCTTTGATCGGTCTTTCCCAATCAATTGATGTATCGACCTCAACGGGGGTGCATAACTACTCGGTTTCAGGAAATTTTCGAGACTTTTGTAATGCTTATACAAACTCTTGCGGTGTATGGAGAAAAAGACATATGTATGCAAATTATTTGCAAATCGTAGTTGTATAATTTAATGTAACATTAATTTTAGTTTGGATAATTTAATGTGAAAAGAAATGTAAATTAAAAAAAGTGGTAGCGTCTTCTCCTTGTAATCAAGAGGTCCCGTGTTCGATACCTGGTGGAGGCACATAGTGGTTCGGATCCCACTTTAAACTGTAGGTCCAGTCCCGATTTGCCTTGCTGTGCATAAAGTGGGCTTAAAACACTAATTCAATCAATCAATCAATTATTCATGTATTTGGTGTCGGGAAATGACAGTCGTTATATAGGACATAAGTTATATTTTAAATATCCATATTCTCTTCACGACAATATAATATTTGTGTACAAACTTAAAAGCAACTTCTTACAGTGCAGTGCAATTGTTTCGATGCAGAGTTTTAAAGTTTTACATTAGTGAACATTTGTGGTGATGGTGATTGACTAATGTACATATAATCTACGTTTAGTGTATAGAACAGAAACCAAATAAGATATCCATTTTCCGACTTTACTTGAAATTTATTTTGTATATTTGTATGTTATATTGTTTCAGGAAACACTACCGCTCGCACCCGTGTGCTTCGCTTTTGGCAAGAGGGTGTGTGTGTGGTGTATGTGGCCTGCCAAGATTCCGTCGAGTCGTTTCCTGCCTAGGTACAACTCAGCATTTTACTAGAGGTGCCTGTCCCCCGATTTCCGCGAACAGGATATTGGGAAGAAATATATAGTATGGTCGGGGGAGAGGAAAAGGCAGTTTTTACGGAACAGTTATGATAGACTGTTTGTAGAGAGTTGCAGGAGGTTTTGTGATAGTTGCGATGAACAATTTTGTGAATGAACAAGGCAGAAATTGAAGTTTAGTAAACACGTGAGTGTGATTTCCAACAGCCCTAGGCAGAACACGACCGCAGGCCATTACACCAGCCAGCTATATGTTTCCAGTGATTACATAATATAGTCCAATAAATTATTTAAAAGGGTTTCGGCGTAGTGTTTTTTGACGGTGCTAATTAAGATGGTCATTCAACAAGGCCTGTCCTAATTAGCATCGTACAGTAAGTATCATGTGGTTGTCGGGGATGTCTCTGCGAATGGATACTTGGAGGAAAGTTCGTTAGGTCACTGCTATTGACTTAATTTCAATTACCAGCTCCATGGCACGAGCACTTTCTTGAACATTCTACCTTCCTATGGCAACTGATTCTCCCAACACTGGTGCAAGTATTACGCTGAGCGCCAGCGTTCACATCTGCAGTTCTCAATTGTAGTAGCCAATAGAAATCGGGCCAGGCCGTCTTTATGAAATTTACACTAGGAATCAAACTTGGAGGCTACTGCCACTAAAATATGGAAATATTTCTTACGATTGCAATACAAGAGCGTATTTGTATAGCTGACCTCTATGGAGGAGTGGTATGTGTAGCGCGCTCTGATGCTAGAGGTTCCAAATTTGATATCTGGGAAAGACCTGGATGTATGTTTCGACTTTGTGTATATATGCATTTTCATCATTGCAATCAATGTGTAGAGGGATACATTTGATGTAAAATAACAAACATGGAAATGTGTTTTTTTATTAAAGTACCCCTATATGAAGTGTGTCAAGTGATCTTTTTGTTACTATTTCTTCAGTAGAAAGCAGTCTTCTTGCATTTGTGGTATCTTTGGAAATATCCAGGTGGACAGCAGGTACAACACAAAAGGACAACCATTAATTGCAACGAGATTTCCTCACAAAGTCCCATGCAATATAACCGGCGTTAATAATTGCTCCGACAACTGTGTGAATGAGGTAAGTATGCATTTCTCAACAGGAATAATTTATAATTATGCCATTGTGTATATATACAATGCATACACAAACGAATGGTGCGGTGAAAAAACTATTATTTCTTACCTAGCACGAACACAACATACACTGTCACCATCAGCAGCTGTCCACGTTTCTCATGCGCTACCAGAAGTTCGTCTCTCATGCTTACTGTGAGGCCACGGGGCCAGTTTCCAAGATGGCGTCGCAGCAGGAGAAGGGTTTCTGTGTGTCCCGTTTTGAGGGATCCAGGTCTGTGTTTACAGTGCAGCATGAGTTTAGTGCACGATTTTAAAAAGCAGCACTACACGAGAATAACGTAACCAGGTTGTACCAATAGTTTGTGGAAACTGGATGCTTGTGTAAAGGCAGGAGTTCTGGCGAACCTCATGTGTCTGATGACAACAAAGGAATTGTGCATGAGGCGTTTCAGTGAAGTCCCCAAGTCAGTGACTAGAGCAAGCAGGTTACCCCTACTGAATACCAATTATGACGATTACATTCTACAACTTGAAGGAACCCCCATCCCCCTTCCCGCCCTCACACTTTATCACAGGAACATACGAGTGCTTCTCAATGGCGTTCTTCCACAGCGCTGGATCGGACGTTGAGACAACGACCTACTCCCTTGGCCACCCTGTTGGCTGGATCTAACACCATGTGATTTCATTCTTTTGGGGGATCTTTAAAGGTAGCATTTATGTATCACCATAACTATAATGTTCATAATTATGAACTTTGTGATCGGATAACGCATTAACTGCAGGTTATTACAGCGGACATGCTACACTGAATCTGGGATGAGTTTGATTATCGTGTGGGTGTGTGTCGTGTGACCCAGAGTGCACACACTGAAGGATTATAATTAACGCGTAAGAAACTAGGACATTTGCCGCCGCTGACGGTGTATGTTGTGGCCGTGTAAGGTGAAAAATAATATGTTTATTAGCTTTTGAAACCACACCATTCTTTTGTGTATGCCCTGTATGTATTATATATATATATATATATATATATATTATATGTTTGTGTGTAGAAATAAACAAATTACTAAATATTGCTGATCTGGTACGTACGCTGTCATTAGGAAGTGTTGTATAAATGTTTATCAATTAGTTTTATTTTAATCAATTTACTTTGTTTGGGCATAACAATTCGTTTTGTAGTTGTAGAACATTTTTCCAATAAACGTTAGTGTCACCCAATATATATATATATATATATATATATATATATATATATATATATATACATATATATATATATATATATTACAATTTAAGTCGTTCGCTCACTGGAATTAATTTGTGGACTAGCGAGTGCTGGGAGAGAACACACTTCATGGGTAATTGAAGTACAGCTAGAAATAAAAGGTATCGTGAAAGTTGCACTGGGTTATTTGCGCCCACAGTTTTTTCGTGCTGCTTGCGTCGATTCAGGAAATTCCAACTACGAGTTTTGTTGAACTCTTATTTCCTTTCCTTCCCACATTATCCAATGAACAGCGTTAGCATGTTTCAAGGTAGGAGTCCTAGAAGTGAAATTGGAACGTCGACTCAATAGATGTGAGATTCCTTTGCCATATATATATTCACGTTCATAACGTTTCATAGAAAATTAGAAAATCTCCCCATTCTTGTGAAATTTGATATTTTTAATAAATTGCATATATTATTTCACACAACTTTACGCATATTTTCGTCATTTCCACTTCTTTCTCTATCAAATAAATGGCGGGCACTACATCTCTTTTTAAATATGGAAGACAGTAATATTTTTTCTTGGATTTACCTCTTCATGTTCTTGCTCTAACTAAATGGAATTCTTCCGTTGAGTTAGTATTTCAATGTCTTTCCCTATAGAAGTTCTGGAGTCACTGGTCAACAAGACAGACATACAATTATGTTTAGTTTTATACTTAGCATTATCAAGTTCATCCTCTGGAATGTGACCAACGATAGTACACATCTTCATTTGGAGCCTTATATCTCCATTTACTTCAATAATAGTGCTAAGCGTGGTGTCACTGCTTGGCGAACGGTGGGGGTGATTTTCAGAAGCAATCAAAGCTTTATACGTTAAAATATTTTTAAAATAATGTCTAGAAACTATATTACCTTAATCTCATTGCAAAAAATATTAGGCAGAAAGTCTTTAATTCAACATATTTGTGTCGCACCTCATGTAAACAAGTTGCACATAATATTAGTAAAATTACAGATACAAAATTCTAAAATATTTGCATTTACTTTCTAAGTTAGATGTTAATATTGAGCATGCTGAGAAAGATACTTGGATGAAAGCCAATTTTGCACGCTTTAGATATCATTTGATGAATAGGATTCTTCTATTGGTTTATCTTATGGAGCTTACAGGCTTGGTTGGTTGATTTGGTTGATTTGTTGTTTTACGTCCACTTTATGCACAGTAAGGCTAATCGGGACTGAACCTATTTAAAGTTGGATCCGAACCACTTGTGCTTCCACGGGTATCAATCCCGGGACCAGTTGATTACAAGGCGAAGACGCCACCAGTTCGCCATCATGTGAGGCCCTAAAAAGAAAGCTCTCTGGCGTTAGCTTCACTGCTTGTTGGTTTCACAATGTTATGTTATGCACAAAACAATATTCATACAAACATAACATGGCGTAGTGGCAACGTCGTCGCCTTGTAATCAACGGGTCCCGGTTTCGATACTCGGTGGAGGCACATGACACAGTTATTCGGATCCCATTTCAAACTGTAGGACCAGTCAAGCATAGCCTTTCTGTGCATAAAGTGCACTTAAACAACAATTCAATCAATCTATTTGTAAGATTGAAGTGTCTCTCTGGTCATCCTGTATATTGGATGACCCATAGTGATACGGATCCTACTTTAAACTGTAGATCCAGTCCCGATAAACATGTCTGTGTATGAAGTGGACTTATAAACATAAAACTCAAAAATTGTTTCTTCCCTTTATGTGAAACTGGAACAGGATTTCCCCTTGCACTATTTTTTTATGCTTCCATTAGTTTGAATATGTTTTGAATCGGAACTGCTTGATTCATTGTACTCCTTGAAGTTATTCCAGATAACTTTGTGTTTTGGATTGGTTGTTGTTCTGACCTTGAATCTTTATCAGTTTCCGTCTTTTGAGCTTTTGCTGTCTTAACTACACTCTGTTTCGTGAATCTTTGGAGCTTAATCGTGTATAACGGTAGAGAAAAGGAGAAAGTGAGTTGGCTGAGCAAAGCAGTGCACGCTGCTGCAAACGGATATTAGCTGCAGGTGAGTTTTCTTCTCCATGAACTCACATCCATTCTCGTGCGTTCATTGGCCGAGTCCTCTCGAGTCACTACTTGCGCAGAAGACTTGTTTTCCTTGGCTTGCTCCAGAGATTCCAGGAACAGAGTGTACCTTAATGGAAACAACACTGTCATGATTTTTGTTTCCCTTGCCCTGGTTTCGATTGAAGCATTTGAGAAAAATAATGATGATAGTGCATTATTTCAAGCTCCTCACTTAATTCTATATTTCGATCCTTAAATACAACTATTTAAACTCTTAAATATGAATTCGATTACGTAACTCTTGCACTGTCGATAGCAGGGACGTCATATAGTCCGAAACACAACAATCGCAGAAGCGCTTCTCATACATAATGAAATCACAAGTAATGAAATAGGGAAATAATATTAGAGTAGGCAGGGAGAACGCTTCGCCACTGCTTAAGAATGATGATAGTTTTCGTC
Source organism: Lepisma saccharinum (assembly GCF_977018435.1). NCBI lineage: Eukaryota > Metazoa > Arthropoda > Insecta > Zygentoma > Lepismatidae > Lepisma > Lepisma saccharinum. The sequence goes on from NC_139230.1 coordinate 120,404,165, forward strand.
TCATGATTTCTATATACTCGAGACTTTCGGATCAAGTAGTACTGGAAATTATTCTTCACTGCCACCAATGAAGTTTTCTCATTCACCCTCTCTGGAACCACATACCTAACTGATACGACAGCATTCAAAAACATTTTACTCGCTAAACGAACTGCCCGTCAGTTGGTTGGTTTTTGTATGTGTGTACAGTCAGAGAAAGTACTTTGTGGGCCACCTGAACTACGATATCGTAACATCTTAAAGCCTATTGTCTATGCAACCAAAATAACAAAATGATCGCTTAGGTTTGCCTGGTGAACCTGGCTTCTCGGGAACGATTCAGTATTGACAGCAGCGTGAGTCATACCCCCAGGCCAAGCCAAAACAAACAACAGCTGGGCGCTGTGAGACAGACCTCCAGGAAAAGTTTCAGGAATTGGTTTCTTAACAACAACTACTCGTAAGGAAATGTTTTCTTCACTGATATTAGAGTCATTGTCAAGAAAGTGCACTGAAGTGATGGATTTCATTAAATCATCATCGCACAACACACATGCTGTCAACCCAGTACTCATTGAAAAAGATTGGAGTTAAAAATAACTACTTGACAAATGATAAGACGAATCGATATTCATTAGTCGCAACTTAGAATTGTGTGTAAGGCATGGATCATCATGTCCTATCATCCATTTCATAACTTCAATAATCATCCTGATCGCCTTTGTTGACGCAAGTTCCAAAAAAAGCAATATAAAATAAGCAAAATTAAGATATTAAGAAATGACATTTTCAGCTATTTCACGCAGCAACCCAGTTGCATGTAGACAAAGTTTCATTAATCGGGAACCAAGGGCCTCTCGTTCTGCTTCATTGTCATTTTCCCTCCACTTTCCCTGCCGCGATTTACTTCATGTTGATTAATGAAACGTTAATTAAAACAATCACGAAACAATCCACAAAGTGCACCAAAGAAACGCATATTATGAATAGGTAAACTATGTGATATTATGTTAATTTACAATTTACAGTAGTAATAAAATGGGAATTTTGGGGTGTCCAGTTAAGTGGCTGTACATCCATTAGGTAATCGCAATATCATCAAATTGTACGAAGCGTGTCTACACCTACGTAAATTGCCAGTCCCCGTGATGGAATATGTAGAGCAAAGCCAGGGCTTTAAGATCAAATTTGTTTTGTTATTGTCCATATTAATAATTACCTCAGTTTCCTTCCTCTGAAGTTAAATTATTCATGACGACGATTTATGATTACACGTGAATGAACATACACAATGAACCCATTTTGGTGGGAACTCGAATTCGGAACCTTTTTCGGCAAGAAATAGAAATATCCATAAGGCATAATTGTTTCATTGGAAATGTTCCTCTACTTCCGTCATTTCATCACTAATATATTTCTTTTATATTCAATAATAAATCACAACTACATAAGAATATATATTATATTGTATTTTCACATGCATACGTTTCATAACGGTTAGAGTGTGAACTGGCACATGTTTATTTAGATTGTTCTTTATGTTTCGTGTGTAGTTAAATATAGGAAAAATGCTTGTGAAACGATTAGGGCTCTAAGAATTCCGTCCGTGACGGAGTGGTTAGCACAGTGCGCTACGATGTGTGATGTCCTGGGTTCGTATCCCGTCGCGGGTATGGGCGTTCTTTGTAATTGCCCCTTTATCAATTTCATCATGTCACTTATCCTCGTCGTCCTGATTAGCAAAAGGTGAAAGAAAAACGACGCTAAATAAGGAAACAAAAGAAGGTTATAAGCAGCATTCTTTTTACCGGACGTGTCCTAGATTTTAGAATTGTCTGGCCTCCGGAAGGAATTTGAAAGAAATCACAAATGTCTTATACGTATTTTGGGCATCACGTAACTTCAAATTAGATAGAGAAAAAAAAATCTGAGGGAAGTCTGAGATAACGATTTTCTTGGAGAAGTATGCTTAAATCAAAGAGTGTGCATGGTTGCTACTGGATGTTCGGAAAAGCAATTATAATCCCAGCTCAGAAATTACTTGCTGATTTTCTAGGACCGAAAAAGTTCGGATATATGTATAAAAATGCTTACTTTGTGAAGTTTTATCGATACTATAAGTATCGGTAATTTGTTCGAAGTTACAAGTTACAAGAAATAAGGCACACAATTCTGTTTTTTCCCAGTGTATAATAGTCTTTTACATTTCAATATACAAGAACTTGCAGACTTCGTTTACGAAATTTAAATTTTCCTTCCCGAATTCATGGATTGTTTTCCTGGCCCCGTTTCGACGAAAAACGTTCTGTCTTGCATACACAAGTTGAAATCACATACGGTCGTGTTAGCAGTTGAGGAATTTTGAACTGAACCGTTCACTTCGACATTAATTTTTGAGCTTAAGATGTGTCATATTCTCGTTATATGCTAATATGTCCTAGTAACCTATTATATTTACTGCAAATGCGTTCGTGTCCAACATTTTGAGACAATTTGTCCTAATTTCCAATGAAGAGTGATATGATAGCCATAACTGTGATGAAAACTGTTTTTACTCAATTTGTAATATAATTTATTCCAGCATTTCCTTCAACTTCTATTTCCTTGTTATTACCTCCAATGCTTACGCGACTTTTACTTCGTGCTCGACCTTTGGGTTCAGAAATGTTTACAACACCCCCATTTCCCGCGTGTAAATAGCAGGCAACAACACTCTGGAAGACCATAATGTATACAACTTGATTACTACATATTTTACGAAAATATTAGAATGTAAACTTGGTATAACTGTGGACTGGAACGAACGAAATAAAATACCTGTTTTATACGCACACTGGAATGAAAGCAGGCCTGCTGATAGTCACTCTGGCAGTGAAGGTCACTGTTTGAAGCAATTGGTGCTTGCTTGCTACAAGCAGGCGCCTTATCTTTGCTCAAGGAAACACGGAAATCTTTGTTACTTTTTTTTGCCAAACTAATGGTGGACATTTACAGGAACGTAAGGAGTAGTATCGTATTCTATTGGAATTAGATTTTGGGGCGTTTAAAAATATCATAACAATATGTAAATCTCTTTCGTGGCCAACACTGAACTTATGTTAAAATTTCATTGACATTTGAAAGCGAAAATTTAGAGATCCTTCTTCCGTACTCTTTCTAAGCAACCGAAGAGTGTGGTGAACGTAAAACTATTTATTGTTCGCAACAAAGATATGAATTATACAAACGGTCTCTCATCAAAAACCCTATTACATCACAGGAAGTGATTTGTAAGACAACACATATCCAACGTAACCAATATTTAAATTGATTCGAAGCTTCTGTGTGGGTTATTTTGTGTCGCATTTTTACCTCTTGCAATAATCGCGACGATGAAGATGATGGGTAATGATACGAATGCAATACTACATCTAAGCCTCAACAGGTTTCGATCCTGGATCCTCTGGCATTGTAGAGAGTTACGGTGATTTTTATTTTTATTTGGTATTTTAAGTACACTTTATGAACAGTAAGGCTAATCGGGACTACATCTACAGTATAAAGTAGGATCCAAACCACTATGTGTCTCCACCGGGTATCGAACCCAGGACTCCTTGATTACAAGGCAACTCCGCTATTACTGCATCATCGCAAAGGCTAAGAGAGAGGGAGAGAGAGAGAGTGAGAGAGAAAGAGAGAGTTACGGTGACTACGCTAATGAAGAATTGAAAGTAGCAGAACGACTAAGCACTTCTTAGTTTTAGTCAACATTGGGATTTTTAATGAATATTATGAATGTCAGTTCAAATTGAAAAAAAAATACGAACTTTCCAGAGTGCCGTTACAAATCTTTAATTTTTCAAATTTCCACAAATGACTTTGCTACTAGATATTTGCATGCTAAGATGTAGAAAGTGTTACATTTTCAGTCTGTGGAATTGAGATTTATTTCTGAGAATGGAGTAGTGTGAAAAGGATCACCTCACATGTTTGGCTTATACCACTCCCCCACCCCTCCCCAACTCAAGCACACAAAGGATATCGGCTGTTGTTCTTATGACGAAATATAACATGTATCAATTGTGTCAAGAAAAATTGGAGCCTATTCACATCCCTACGGAACTTAGAAGAAAGCCCACGTAGAGATTGGGAAGTTCTGTTCGACAAAATCAGGATGTATAGTAGTAAATTATAAAGCAATGTGCTTGCTACCTTGTGCTATACACCAAGCCATGAAGGCGTGTAGGGGGTGTGGAGATAAGGCCCCAAGCTTTCTTGATCAGGACGAAAGTGGGGTTGATGTGATCAGCACCACGCCCCTGGCCGCCTTACCCCCCCCCTCCGAGTTTCCTCCAGGTACCCACTTTATACGACGCTGGGTGGGCACAGGGGTCGCTTGAACAGGTGGACAAAATCCCGATTCTCCCCCGTCGATGATCGAACTCAGATCTCTCGCATGGTAATAAAACTCCCTAATGACTGAGCTACTACGGCACGTATAGTATAGTAGCCTATGTAATTAATGCAAGAATTATTTTAGCGTTTCGTTCAACGTTTTTAGGCGAATCGTTTTCGGAGATATAACGTGTAGCTCTTGTCGGTTCTGCGACCTGGCTTGAGAACAGGCGATTTTCTGACGAACAACATTTCACCTGACAAGTTGTAACTGAGAGGTTGCGTACATAACAATAATAATCAAAATTTACAAGACGCGCAAAGAGTCCGTGGAAAAATTAGTTACATGTACGCTAAATAAGGAAAAAAACAAATCAGTCAAAAAAGTCACGTTTTTTGGAGGTTAATGACGAGTATTTTGTACTGTCACCTCAGTCTCTGACGAGATCCAAATTAAACGGGACCATGCGATCCATTGAACAAGGATATTTTGGAAAATAAGGTCAAAAATATATATATAAAGCTGTGACCAACTTAACTCTTGAACTAACGAGTAAATACAGCCACGAGTCCGTCCCAGAATAATTCACAACCTCGTTTCATCAGTATATAACCTAAAATACAGTTTTCTTCTTTATGTGGGGGTAAAGATATACTGCAATACTTAATTTGCGACACTAGTCAAAATTTATTATACCAACCTCGCAGCGAAGAATGGTTAGTATTTCAATCAACAATATGTACATTATATAACTGTAACAATTATCTTCTTCTAATCCTCACTACAACAATTCTTCAAAAGTTTTAACAATTTACCGGAAGATAATATAATAGTAGTGTAAAATACCCTATTATAAACCCGAGAAATGATGAGCCCCCCCTCAGGCAGATTTGGCTACACTTAAAACTAGCTCAAGATGTGCATATGAGCTTATTGCTCAAGTGTGGTACTCTGTCTAACCCAAGATTTTTGTAAAAATGCCCTCGGGAATTTCCCGTGAAATGATGAGCCCCTCAGATTGATTTGCCTACACTTACAAAAGCTACATCTGTGAGATTGTTGTCCATAAGCTTGTTAAAAATATGCTCTTCTTGATATTGCTATGGCTACACTTAAAACTAAGCCAAAAATGCTCATATGAGCCACCCACATACACCCACACCCACCCACACCCACACATATTTACTTCCGGTCCACTTCCGGTCCACTTCCGGTCCACTTGTGGCCCACTTGACACACCTGTGGGGTTTTTCAGTTTTTTTGGAAAGGGTTACAACATTAACAAGGCTATTTAATTTACAATTGGATACACACCCCAATTATTTTAACAAACCAGGCTCACAATGCAAACATGTTTGACTTTGCTCTCTGCTTTAATTTCTTGGAGAATTATCCAGCCTGCCGGTGCATTGATTACATCAATAAGGTTATAAGATGCCAGGCTCACAATGCAAACATGTTTGACTTGCAAATGAGAAGCACAGTATGGGAAAGAATATAAATCTGTTGCTGTCAATATTGTAGATGTTTATCTGGTTGCTTCTTATGAGGTACTTTGCTCTCTGCTTTAATTTCTTGGAGATGCTTCTCATTTGCAAGTCAAACATGTTTGCATTGTGAGCCTGGCATCTTATAACCTTATTGATGTAATCAATGCACCGGCAGGCTGGATATCCCACAATTTATCAACAGGATGGTCTATCTTAAATTTCTTCACATTGTTTAAATATTTGGGCACATATGAACATAATTCATGAAACAGCATAACACTCTGTGTCCAGAAATTAATAATGTTTGTCCACACGTGCAATAGGATAGGCCCATCTACAATTTCAACATATTCATAGAGCAGATTAGGCAATTCTGGGTTATACTGGTGGGCAATTTTGAAGGGTATTCTTGGCTGAGAGTGATTATTATTTCTGTATATGTTGAGTGTACAATAAAAATAATTTTTAAAATCTTCTATAGATACAGGATCATTTTGTAAAATTCTGTACCATAATGCACCTACACAAACTCTACAATTCTTGTGTATCTCTCCCAACAATTTTAGGCAATAGAAGAGCATGTTGCATGTCTTGTTGTGGGTTATAAAATTTACATATATTGCCCAGTTATCTGTGTATGGCAGGTTCAAAACATTCTGGATATACTTGTAAGGGCTGGGTGCAATCTTAATTTGTTTTTTCACAATTCTTATCAATTTAATGTTGTCCACATCTAAAAGTCTGTAATTGTATGGTCCCTTGTAACATGGACCTGACAACAATTTTGACAGAGTGTAATAATTTGTAAAATGCACACACCTGTTTGGACACTCTATACATTCAGAGTATAGTTGTGTTTTAAATATGCTGTTCTGCAGATCCACCACAAACAAGCCAGAGCTGTACAATACAGGCCAGCTTCCTGCAACAAACTTGTCATCATATCTTGATTTGTATACCCTGTTTCCTATCTGCAATGCAAAGTATCCTGGAAGCAGGAAAAAATCTATTGGCATATAATCGGGCAATAGCTTATATCTGTAATTTCTCTTGTAAAACATCTTGCAAATGTTCCAGTCTATGGATGCACTGTATCTACTAGGTGCAAGTATCTTCAAAACACCAGGTACATCATAATCAGCCACAAATATAAAATGCATGCCATTGTTGATCAACTTGTCAAGATCAGCATCTGCATTGTTGCATAAAGCTGCTTGTATGTTGAAATAATCCTCAAACCTGCTGATATTCTTAAATTCTATCAACATGTTTTCAACAGTGCAGTATGATCACCAGGGCTGCAGTCTCTGCAAAAAAACTCCTCAGACAGTGATATGACAGGATTAGAGACTTGTTCCTGGCAGCAGCTGCATATCCAGTTGTGTATAACATAGGTCCTATTATTTGATTTGTTACATTTTGGACAGCATGCAACTTTATTCTCAACAACTCTGTTTAGAAAACAATATCTGCAAAATACATGCCCGCATTGAAATGCAACATCAACAGGAAACAGAATACACTGGCACAGCCAAGGTGCAGAGTTGTTGTTCCCCTCAGCAATGTTTCCAATCACAGCAATATTGTGCCTGTTGTAATTCTTGATCATATATTTGTATGGATCCTTGTATAGGATAGAGTACCATATATTTATAAATTTTGTAAGTGTTTCCCTAGTAAATCTTGAAGATCTTATGAAACATGCAACCTCTGCAGTGAGCACAGGGTTTGTATCCAGAAAATCCCAAAAATTTCTAAACATATCATCTCGGCCAGCATGTATATTGCAGCCTTCAATTATATGCCTGGGAGCCTGAACAAACAGTATGTCATGTAAAAACAGCACGATTCTTGCCCAGTTTCTTATGATTCTTCCCCATAGCCTGTACAACATTCTGTTGTTTTCAATTTTCTTGCACTCTGCAATAACATTCACCATGTATGGATTGTAGAGCTTCACCAGATCAAAAGGCAGATCGGGTTCAAATTCTACAAAATTATTTTTCACCAGCTCTAATTTACATGGTGGATTCTTAAATTGTTCAGGAATCAATCTAACATTTTGCAAAAGCTTGTACCATGCAGATGGCAGGCAAGACTGGCAGTTTCTGTGTATCTCACCAACAAGTTTCAAGGTGTAGATAACCCAGCTGTTTTCTTGCCTATTCCTAAACAGCTGCTGTGTGTATTCTTCCCACTTGTCTGTGTAGAATACCTGCACAATTTTGTTGTAGGAATCAAACATTCTGAATCTCACTTGATTGTTGAGCAATATCTCAACCATCCCGGTCTTGCCTGCTGCACGGTAGTAGGGCCCTCTTCTTGCACATGGGCCCAATAGGTGATTCATCAACATGTTCTGATCAGGGTATATCACATATCTTTTGAAACTATCAATCCCAAAGGATTGCAGGTGTGTATGAAATATTGAATTCTGATAATCTGTAATATATAATCCAAAATTCCCAACTCTAACAGGGGAGCTCTCTGGGAGTAGAGCCATCTTATCCTGGTATGTTCCCCCATCATATTCAATTCCAATGCCCCTTGGATATAGGTGTATTTCTCTTATTTTATCTGATCTGTCACTTGGTTCTGACAACAGGTAAAATTGATTATGTTTCTTGTACACAAATATTATATGCTTATATAGAATAGATTGCCTGTAGCCCTGGTTTCTCTAATCTACATTGACATTTCCAGTGTTATTGCACATCAACATCACAAGAATCATGCTTTCATTGTCAAGATTCTCTCATAGATTTCATCGAGAGTGCTGAAGCTCCCATAATTGATAAAATTTTTAATCCTCATTTCTTTTATTCTTCTTGCAAGGGACCATCTTCCATTTTTATCTCGAGTACAAAACTATCATCAATCTCATGATTGTAGCATAGAAATTGTTTTGTGAGTGTATAAACATAATAGCCTTGTCCTGAACACAGTCCACATGATAGATTATTAATTTTGTAATATTTTGTTATAGTATTGAGGCACAATTTGCAGCAATCTGATGTTGTGTAGGTATTTAGGTAGCAATACCTGCACACAACATGCCCGCATGAATACACAACCTCTCCAGGATACAGGACACACATGCATGGGTATAAATATCTAGAATTGTTTCCACTTGCTACAGGAATTAAACTTGCACTCCTGCATCTATTTATCATGCTTTCAAAATTTAAATTCTTGTTAAAATAATTGGGGTGTGTATCCAATTGTAAATTAAACAGCCTTGTTAATGTTGTAACCCTTTCCAAAAAAAACTGAAAAAACCCACAGGTGTGTCAAGTGGGCCACAAGTGAACCGGAAGTGGGCCGGAAGTGGACAGGAAGTGACCGGAAGTGGACCGGAAGTGACCGGAAGTGGACCGGAAGTGGACCGGAAGTAAATATGTGTGGGTGTATGTGGGTGGCTCATATGAGCATTTTTGGCTTAGTTTTAAGTGTAGCCATAGCAATATCAAGAACAGCATATTTTTAACAAGCTTATGGACAACAATCTCACAGATGTAGCTTGTGTAAGTGTAGGCAAATCAATCTGAGGGGGCTCATCATTTCACAGGAAATTCCCGAGGGCATTTTTACAAAAATCTTGGGTTAGACAGAGTACCACACTTGAGCAATAAGCTCACATGCGTCGCTTTACTTTTCCACTAGACCAACCGCGACGACGTCGTATAAACTGGGAATGAATCGTTAAATTGCCTCCTATTTGACTTGTCCTTTTTTGCCGTCCGTTTCTCTCAATATTTAAACTTGTAACTCGGTCAAAAAAAAGACGTATATTAGTGAAAGCACGCATTCACTGTTCACTTATGCAAAAATGGTCGTAAAGTACATACCTCGATAATATGAACAATCGTACACCATGGTTAATTAGAGCTGACCACTGTTGAATCAAGGGGGGAACGCCTTCCAAAGGGTCGTCTCCATTCACGTACGAAGTATGCTGTCCTGTTACTCGTATCTTTCCTTCTCCAACTTGTCCCATCGCACCTTCATAGTTCTGGTTGCACTCCGTGAAGGAAGAAAACGACGGTCAAAGTGGTCAATGGTCAAAGAATGCTTCGCTTAATCATCTTCGTTGGTTGGTGTCGTTCGTCCAAAAACACCAGCAGCTTAACGTCTTACTATCACACGATGCAAAAATGGAACAGCCTCTCGTATTGTTCGAAGAAAGAAGGTAATCCTATATTACCAATGTAATCGACGACAGAGACTTGCGTTTAGTCCCGCGAGTCGCTGTATCTCTCCAAATTCATGTCGTCACTCCAAAACTCCTTTACGACTCGCAAGCTGGTTCGGAACTACTGTCTCTCGTCGATCGTGATCGCAGAACAGGAAAATGCCACTGGTGACCTCTGGCGGTCAATCGATCAACTAGTATCCGATAACACTGACGCAAAGCGTACCGAAGATTATGAGGAGAAATGTGAGGATTTTCTACGCGGAAAATTAACGTAATACATTTTTATTACGATCCGCGCAGAAAAACGTCACAAAGTCACGTGACTTTTCTACATTCCCTGTGTCTGTTCTCTATTGCATGAAAGACGAGTTGCTCTTGAGACAGACAGAATCACCCGATCACCTAAACGTGCAATGTGTGTTGCCTACCCTTCCGGCACATTAGTTACTGCTATTAGAGTCTTATGGGGAAGAACTTTTTTCCACAACTGTACAGCACACGGAGTAGGAATACTACGTAAGTGCCACAATGGAAGATGCAAAGTTACCAATTTTCCATCAATCATGCGACGTAACTTGTACAACTTAATTCTGGAAATGTCTGGATCGGCGTGATTAGCAGGAAATAACCCACATGGTGCAAACAGCACTAGTCCCAATAAACGAAATCAAAGAAAAGATAAAACTATTTTTGACAAACGAAACAAATGAATTACAGCTTATTTTTTAAAAAAAATTATTATCTGATAAAATATACCTAGTCTTACCATAAATACTGTCCCAAAGTTGTAAGTAAATAGACACAAAATGGTGAGAGATATTGTAATATCAGAATAACATGAGGTGCATGGATGCATTACGAACCAAAATCACAAATAATTATTCGAAATGGCCACCTTTAGCACTGACACACTTCTGAAGTCTTCGTGGCCACGCATCAATTGAATTACGCAACACATCGACTGGAAAATGAGCAACTGCCTTCAGAAGAGACCGACCGCTTTAAACTTTCAATATTGGGATGTCTGTTCTTCCAAGCCATCTCCTGAAGCTTGGACCACAATTTGTAGTCCAAAGGGTATAGGTCCGGACTTGCAGAAGGCCAATCTGAAGTGGAAATGAAGTATGGAACATTTGCTATGAGGGCACGCTCCATTTCTGTGAAAAAGGGGTAAAAACATCAGCCAAAGTGTACCAGCAGACAGTGCTTGAGAAACTATGCAAGAATCTTACCGACACCATCTTCCATGGAGAGAACTGGAGCTTCCAGCAGGACTCAGCCCCAGCACACAAAGCACGCACCACCCAGCAGTGGTTGGAGGCAAATGTTCCTGACTTCATATCCACGTCAGATTGTCCCTCTGCCAGTCCAGACTTAAACCCTTTGGACTACAAATTGTGGTCCAAGCTTCAGGAGATTGCTTGCAAGAAGAGACATCCCAATATTGACAGTTTAAAGCGGTCTCTTCAGAAGGCAGCTGCGGAGTTTCCACTTGATGTGTTGCGTAATTCCATTGATGAGTGGCCACGAAGACTTCAGAAGTTTGTCAGTGCTAAAGGTGGCCATTTCGAATAATTATTTGTGATTTTGGTTGTTAATGCATCCATGCACCTCATGTTATTCTGATATTACAATATCTATCACCATTTTGTGTCTATTTACTTACAACTTTGGGACAGTATTTATGGTAAGACTAGGTACTTTGTAAATTTTGTTTTATGGAAGAATTCTGGGACATGTTAAGATTTAAGATGTCCGTAGCACAGAAAATTTTATTGAAAGTGGTGGATAGAAATAACGTGGTATTATAAGACAATTACTCTCATGGTAAAAGAAAAAAAAAATCAACCTTAATAGATTCTTACAATCAAGCTACATAAAACCACAATTATTTTAAATGTTACGAGTTTACTTAATTCGCCTCATTTATAAGCAGTGTATAAGGCCACTTACCTCATACACAGCAATCGAATTTCCATGGAGGTTTATGTCACGAAGGCCAGATGTTATCAGTATGAAAACACGTGACGTTTGTTTCCATTATCCCCCATAATTTGAAAATGTGGTTATGATAACAAATTTAAATAAACACTTTCAATGTGTGGTGGTCTTGTGGATTTGTTCAGATGCGAGCATATAAAGCACTGCATGTAGTTACCTTCAGCAAATCCACTGAAGATGAAATTAGTACTCTCCCAGCAAATTTTCATTCATTTCAGATAATTTTATTTTCGTTTCAGGAAAGCAACTTTCTCTTTCAAATGGCCCAAATCGAGACGTGTGCACATATTATCGACAAAAGGAAAGTAACGAAGGTAAATAAATTAGTCATTACCATTATTAACAATGAATATGGGATATGTAGCACTTAAATAAAATTACTGGTCTTTCCCAGTGGCTTGGTGGAAAAAGCAGTCGCCTAGATATCAGGGGTTTCCATGTTTTCCATTCCCGATAGAGGCACAATGGTTCTAATTTCATTTTACACTATAGGTCCTGTTTAGAAACTTTATCTGAACAAGAACTGAGCTCAAAATAAATTCTGACAAACACACATTTAATATAAAAATATGGGCAAGTTTAACTATTTTCTTTAAATAAGTGTTATTTCATGAGGGGGAGATTTTGTTTGATCTTCTTTGTAATAAAAGTTTAATATTGTGATATAGCTTTAGAAATATACACACCGTGTCGAGATAACAGGAACCGCACACGCAATGACACTCTTGGGCGTACATTATTTACAGTGACGTGCGGTGACGTCGACACTTGGGGTAGCAATTAGTGGCGTTCCCAAGGGTGGTTGGTGTGAGTCAAAACCTCTCACCTCTTTAGGACCCAGTATTCCTAAAAACAAAACGTCAAAGACAGGAAAATATTGCAAAATGAGGAATGACTACTAAAAAGTACACGAAAACTCCCACTTCCTTTCGAAAAAAACAACAAAAAAACATTTGGTTTTACAACTAAGCCAGAGATCCCGGGTTTGAATCTCGGCTTGGTCATGGGTGTTCTTTGTGTGTGACCCTTCATCAATTTTATCGTATCATCTTCGCGATTAGCTGGCTAGAGGCGTAGAGAACATGTTCCTTTCCAACCACTAGCTTTGCTCACACCTATTATCTCGGGGCGATAGAGACGGCACCGGGTGATTGGTAGATGGTTAATTTAAAGACTGTCGTCTCGTTGCACTCATGTTTAATGGTATGCTATCTTAGGGGATTGTACCCGGTAAGGCAATTACCAGTCACTCACCTTGCTCAGCCGTTTACCTCGTCATGTCGACTCCAGGTCGATACAGTCCAGTTGTACACTTTACGATTGACAGTCGATGGTAGCAATAAGACCAATGAGAGGGCTGAGACGTTGGGTCTCTCTCTTTTATACTCGGAGGGACATGACCCCCGAGTTGATGCAATGCTCCTGCCAAGTTTGAACACACGTATATTATACTGAGTTGGGTCTTGCACTCTTACCCTACCGTCTACAATATATACATAGCCTATATGTTGATGAAGTATAATGAGTGAAGTTAGAGAAGATGTTCGTTTAATGCTCTCTTCCACTGTTCGATAACCTTCCTCCTTCATCGATTGCCTCCAAGTTATACCAGGAATGCGTTGCATTCAATGTTGCTACAATACTTAAATCGTACAGGATGTTACGAGAGAAGCCTCGCCGATAGAGGACTGGAGGAGTAACAACCTCTTGTCCGGTATGAGTATAAACGCGAAGTCAGGAAGGACATCGCTCTCATTCGCTCACAGGTTTATTCTGAATATACTTCGATCACGCAGGACAAGTTGGTCAGAGTCGAAGTTTGGACTACGACACGATATGGACACAACATATATATCTTTATCTTCTAGAAGACTCTACAAGAACTTCGGGCAGGTATGATAGTGTGGAGAGAGCATTCTTACTCACTTATAATTCATATTTTCCTTCATTGGCCAGGAAGGGTCGCTTTTGAATTAGTTATGAACCATAAACCTCTCGCTTTATTATTTGGTACATCCCGGTGACTCTTGATCCTCGATCTATATTTGAGTCACACTTCATGGTGAAGATACTTTTGGCTCTCTCGTAATTTTGTACACTTATAAAATCCCCGCCCCACTAACACTCCCCCCGTACAACTTTGTACTGTTTAAAATAAGAATAATCCCTCAACTAACACTTCATAATGGAGACGCCTTGTCTTTTTCATACCATTTTGTATACTCCCGTGCAAAACAGTCCTAAATTTTAAGGAGTTTTTCCAAGTCCCCAGATTTTTTTTTGTTAATTAACCTCACTCGTCGAACATTTTCATAGCGTTCCAATCGTAAAGTTCAATTGCAAAATGCTACTAATAACTATTTGAATTTGTTTAATGACAGCGTTTCGTTTTATCCTGACGTAATGTATACTTGCTACGAACTTATCCCTTCCCCCACTTGTTTTTCTTCTCGCATAAGAATAACGTAAGAATATATCACAATTAGAATTGAATGAAGAACTAGACCAATCCCTAGGCCAAATACTAGAATTAACCTCCGCTATTACAGAACCCCGCCCAACCATCAAGTCCCCTCTGTATTCTCATCTCGTGCAACTCGTTCACGAGCAGCACAAGTTGAATATCACCAATATTACAAGAACTTGCAACACCCAAAAGAATACGTAAAGCACCCGTAACCAGTACTCCCAGTGACAGACCTTCCGATTCACCCCCAGCAATGGCCAGAATACCCAAAGCGTTGTATCCTCACGACTTTAGCGGGCAAAATCCTCAAGAAATCGAGCAATTTTTCTTCAAATTTGAGACGATTGCCATCGCGACCAACTAGAATGACCCTAAAAGGAAAACTCTTTCTGACAGACATAGCTTTAACTCACTTCCAGGACATTAAGACAAGACCAACCTTTAATGACTTAACATACGCCCACATCAATAATGAACTCAGTACGTTATTCAAGGGAGCTTACATGCCAAGTCAGCCCGTACAGATAGTATTAGCACGAAAACAGTTGCTGACTGAGCCCATTCATACCTATGTAATAGCAAATAAATCTCTAGTATGCAGTGCTTTCCTGAGGCATCCGAAGAACAGATTATATCATATATAATAACTGGATTGCGTTCAAAATTTATTGCATGCTTAACTAACAACACATTTTTTAAAAAACAGAAGAACTGATTTCCCATTTACAGAATTTTAAACGTCAATAAACATTAATACAGACTCGTTTAGTTAGACAAATAGAGAATGCGCTAGCACAAGCAAAATACACCCAGTCAGTGAAAACTCTTTCCTCCTTTCCCGTCTATTCATTCACAGCACAGCAATACATCTACTCCAACCGCATATTCAAATACCCAGCACATTATAAACAGCGGTCAAAGTCCACACCCTTCAGCCCCACAGTGTAATCAATGTGCAATCTACGCACCACCTCAGGCGAATAGCATGCGTTGTCACTCAGTTAGTTCCTTAAATCCCAACAGCGCGGAGTCATAAAAAGTGACAAACAACGAAGTCAGTCACAATACTAATCCAGCGGTCAAGGTCTCCCCGATGGCGCAGTGGTAGCGTCGTCGCCTTGTAATCAAGGGGTCCCGGGTTTGATACTCGGTGGAGGCACATAAAGGTTCGGATCCCACTTTAAACTGTAGGTCCAGTCCCGATTAGCATTACTGTGCATAAAATGGACATTACATACCAAATCAATCCAATCCATAATGCTAGCCGTCGAAAAGATAAACTTAATCCAGTAGAAGAGATTACGAACCAAGTTCAGAAATTATGTCTCTCCGCAAAAGAAACACAAATTCCCAGCTCCGTATTTGACTTTTGCGCGAATGTTTTGGAATTCGCGCTCAACCCTAATAACCCAGCAAATAACAGGGATCAAAGATCTAAAAGTGAGGGGGAAATCAACAATTCCACTCACAGAAATCACTACAGGGCTAATAAAAGAGGACAATATCGGGGAAACCAAATATCTAATTGAAGGGGGGAGAACAGAAATACTGCTAATCGCGACAATGTGGATAAACCACCCTGTGTGTTTTACAATAGGGCCAATCACGAAAGTTCTAGGCGTTTTTTAAAACCCAGATGAGGCTAATCCGTTAAACTAAACTCATTTTCGGTGTGCAAGAACAACTCCGAAGACAAATTCAGAACAGATCAGTTCCAATAAATGAGAAGAATGGGTTATATTTCATTAACACCAACAATCAGGAAATTCAAATTCATTTACTTGTAGACTTGGGTTCTCAATTTTCCATTTTTCCCAGATAATTACTCCCGCCCCAAGTGAAAACATACAATGTGAACTGCAATATTCAGTGTGTAACTGGGATAAAACTACCCGTTTCTGAGATTGTAGCATTCCCTATTATAATTGGTAAATACAAATATTCACATCCCTTTAGAGTTGTAGAATCAAAAACCCTTCCTCATATCTTAGGTTGATTGATTGATTTATTTATATGTTGTTTTAAGTCCACTTTATGCACAGAAAGACTAATCGGGACTGGGCCTACAATTTAAAGTGGGATCCGAACCACTATGTGCCTCCGCCGGGTATCTAACCAGGGAACTTTGATTACAAAGCAAGGACGCTACAACTGCGCCATCGGGGAGGCCCTCCCATCTTAGGAAATGACTTTTTTAAAACACAATTACACAACAATACCATTACCATTATTCATTTAAGGCATATATCAAAGTGGAATATCTACAAAATTAAACAAACTACTCATACAGTGTCACATGACATATTTAGTCAAATTGAGAATGTAAATGAATTTAAAGGTACAGCTACAGTCAAAGAAATAGTTCAAATTAATCCATATACCCTTCGATACCCAATGGAGGCACATAGTGGTCCGGATCCCACTTTAAACTGTAGGTCCAGTCCCGATTAGCCTTTCTGTGTATAAAGTGGACTTAAAACATCAAATCAAAAAATCCATATACCCGAACATACATTAACATGTCCATTTTCCCTTCCCCACCTACCAAGAAAATCAACCCTGCTTTTCACCCCATCTAAATCAAAAATGGCTAAATTTGCTATTACAATTCCAAATGCTACTGTAAATGCAATTTCATTCATGCAATCATCCCTAATGACACTCCTGTTAGCTTATAAATGAACACTCCCATAAGTGATATCTCATTGTGTCAAATTTTGGATGACGTCACATCTGTTTGGAATCCTGCGTGTAATGAGGTTAAATAATCATATACTTGTAGTAAAAACAGTACAGAAGACCAACAATTAAGTGAAAACCAGCAAAAGTACGATCCTTCCCTGCTTAACGTCAATCCAGAAATACCACCAGAAGACAGAGAAAAAAATTCTTAAGCTAGTATACACGTACGCAGAAACATCAATTTACCTAGCGATAGGTTATCTAATACTAAAATCTCGAAATATGATATCAAACTCATAAATAACACTCCTGTATACGTTAGACCATACCCTTTGCCATTTCACTACCGTCAACCCATGAAAAAGAAAATCAACAACAGAGCAAGGTTGTATGCTCATTGTATGGGCAGTTCTTATAGATATCCAGTAGTATTAGTAAAAAATCTGACGGCTCTCTTAGGCTAGTGACTTAAGACAATTGAACATGGTCATTGAACCGATCTCACTTCTGACCAGAGACATCACGACGATTTTGACAGAAATGTCTGGGAGAAAGTTCTACACAATTTTGGATTTTTCTAGCGGTTTTTTCAAAGTTGACTTATCAGAACGTTCTAAAGACATTACAGCATTCTCAGTCAACGACCTAGGCTCATTTCGCATTTAACGATTACCCCAAGGAACGTCCACGAGCAGTCAAGTAATGGAAAAAAGTAAGTGAAGTAGCATTACAAGGAATAGATAGTTCTGAACTTTCAGTGTATACCGACGATGTCATTTGCTATTCTCATAGCCCTCCTTCTATGATCAATTTAATTGAAATAGTGTTTCAGAAGCTTCGCAAACCCAACCTTAAACTTTCTCCACGAAAATGCCAGTTTGCTTTCACTGAAATTAAAGTTCTTGGGCATTTAGAATCGATGCACGGGTTTAAAATCTCTCATCACATTTTGAGGGTAATAATTGACTTCCCCCCTCAAACTAAGAAGAAATCACGTTCTTTTCTTGGCCTTGTCAATTTCATACGCAGACTAATTCAAAATTTTGCAGGACGTACTGAATGCGCATTTAAGCTACTCGTAAAAAATGTAAAGTTTGAATGAACAAATTAACATCAAAAGATTGTTGATAAGTTTTTTAAAAAAAAACCACCTCCGCCCCTATTTTTCGCGCATACGACCCAAAAAGGTCTTCACTCGTATTTGTGGATGTTACTACGGACGGATTAGGTGGAGCTTTACTTCAACGTGGCGATGAAGGTATCCTTCATCCTTGCGCATATTGTTCAAAATCCCTCACCAACACAGAAAAGAAAGTAGACATATTTTCATTAGAAGTAGCAGGTGATTATTATGGACCGAAAAATTTTAAATTCTTCCTTATCAACCATCATTTCACAGTGCTGACTGACAATCGTGCGTTATCATATCTACGTACCACTAAAAATCTATCAGGAGTTTTGGCGCGCAGCATTATTCTTTCAAAGCTTTGATTTTGATATTATACACATTAGGTCCGCCCAGAATGGCCCAGAATAGCCTACCACTCACGAATACAGAGAAGAAACGCGACGATGATGATGACAATGATGATCAAAATGAACTTTTTTACCCAGTATTTTTTCTACAATCATAAAATGTTGATATCAAATCAGCACAACGTAATGATGCTCATTTGCAAGAAATCATTCACGTCTTGGAAGGTAATCCCCAGAGTAATCCTAAGTTTGAAAAACATTCTTATTCCTTTGTTTTAAATAACGACGTTTTATACAGAAACACGAAAAAAGGCAGGATTTATAGACAAGTTATGTATCCCACAAGCATTGAGAAAAGATGTATTTCACTTAGTTCATTGCAATTCCATGATGGCAGCACATCAAGGTGGTCACAAGACCTATAACCTCATGTTGTCACGTTATGATTTTCCAAACATGAAAAAGTACGTTTATGATCAAGTTCGTAATTGTATCCCATGTCATATTTCAAGGAGACCACTAGGATCAACCCCCCAAACTCTCCAGACCTCACAACCCCCCCCCCCCGTCTCCCTTCCTCTTCGCCAAATACACATAGATGTTTGTGAACCATTAGTATCCTCTAAGAAAAACAAGGATAAATACTTTTTGTCAATGATAGATAGCTATACTCGGTACTCTATAACTACCACTTTGCCTAATCGTGATGCACAATCTATTGGTTCGGCATTAGTAGACAAGTTTCTTCTTGTATATGGAATTTATCTAGATCGATCTTCATCGAACTCGAGTATATTGATAAAGGAGCTCGCAAATATCACTGGTACCCAGTTGCAATATATCGACACCGCTGGTCACTTCAGAAATAGATTAGCTGAAGCATCATTCAATTACTTGAAGAACATACTTACTTACTTACTGGTCGGCGCTACAGTCCATGTAGGTCCTTGGCCTTCCTGACTACCTCCCTCCATTTGTCTCGATCCTCTGCTTTTCTTCTCCATCCCTTGACTTCTAATCTTCTTAAGTCCTCCTCCACGTCCTCTATCCATCGTTTCCTGGGCCTACCTCTTCTCCTTCTCCCTTCCGGTTTTCCATTGAATATTTTCTTGACAACCCGTGCTTCTTCCATCCTCTGAACATGCCCAGCCCATCGTATTCTACCCTGTTTGATCTTCACTACAATATCTGGCTGGTTAAATAATTCCTGTACTTCCATATTTGTTCTCATTCTCCATCCCTCTTTATCTCTTACCGCTCCAAATATCCTTCTCAATATTTTCCTTTCCCACCTTAACAACCAATCTTCCTCTCTTACCGACATCACCCAACTTTCTGAACCATACATTACTATGGGTCTTAATATTGTTGTATATATTTTAATTTTTGTGTTCCTACTAACATTTTTAGATTTAAACACATTTTGCAAAGAAAAGTAGCATCGATTTCCACTTGTTATCCTTTCCTGTATTTCTGTAGCTGTCTTGTTATCTGCTGTTATTATTGAGCCCAAATATTTAAAGGCTTCCACCCTTTCATATTCTTTTCCATTTATTATTATGTAAGGTTCTCTTCTGCCTCTTTCTGGATTTCCCATCTTCATATATTTTGTTTTATTTGTGTTCACTTCCAGTCCTAGTTCTTGAGCTTTCTCTTCTAATACTTGATAACTCTCTTCCATAGCTTGCTTACTCCTTGCTATTAAAGCTACATCATCTGCATATGCTACTATTTGTGTTAGTCTATTTAATATTGTTCCTCCAGGGTTGATTGGTAGTTGTCGGATTACTTTTTCCAATGCTAAATTAAATAGTATTGTAGAAAGTAAATCTCCCTGTCTCAGTCCTTTCTCTACTTTAAACATGTTTGTCATTTCCTGTTCTACTCTGACTTTACATTCCGTTGTCTTCATTGTCATTTTTGTCAGTCTTATCAATTTCCTTGGGATCCCAAACTCTTTCATTATACTATAGATCTTATTTCTTTCCAAGCTGTCGTATGCTTGTTTAAAATCGACATATAGTTGGTGAAGTTCTTTTTTATACTCATAGAATTTCTCCAACACTTGACGCAGTAAAAATATCTGGTCCATCGTGGAGCGATTTTTTCTAAATCCTGCTTGGTAATCTCCCATGATTCTTTCCATCCAATCTTCCAATCGTGTTGCTAAAATTTTACCAAATACTTTATAAGTTCCATCCAGTAGCGTTATTCCGCGGTAGTTTTCACACTTAGCTTTATCCCCTTTCTTATGTATCGGGCATATTATTCCTACTGTCCAGTCTCTGGGCATTTCTTCTTTTATCCAAACTTCTTCTATCACTTCATATATGGCCTTCTTCACTCTTTCTCCACCATATTTCAACAGCTCCGATTCTATGCCATCTTCTCCTGGCGCTTTATTATTCTTTAGAGACTTTATTGCATCTTTTACTTCCTTTAAAGTTGGTATTATCTCTTCCTCCTCTTCCTCACTTATTTCTTCCTCTTCATCACTTTTCCCCTCTTCTTTATCCTCCTCATTGGTTCCGTTAAGTAGTTCGCAGAAATACTCCTGCCATCTTTCCATCATCTTTCTTTTGTCTCCAATGAGGTTTCCTTCTTTATCCTTGTAGAAAACCGCTCTAGGTTGGTATCCTTTCTTCAGATCTCTTGTTCTCTCATAAAACTTTCGTATCTCATTTCTATCTTTCATTTCATCTAACTCTATTTTATTTCTCTCAAACTGTCTTTTCTTAGCTCTACATGTCTTATCTGCTTCTCTCCTCCTCTCTATATTCTTCCACTACCTGTCTTGTTCTCCGTTGAAGCATCCTTTTTCTGGCATCGTTTCTCTCCTGTATTAATATTGAGCATTCTTCATCAAACCACTGTTCTCTCTTCTTGTTTTGTTTCTTTCCCAATGTATCCTCTGCTGCCTTACCTATTACTGTTTTTAGTATTTCCCACTTACATTCTAGTTCTCCTTTCTCCCATATATCCTTTTTGGTTTCTAGTGCCTCCATAAGTTTTTCTTGGTATTCCTCTCTTACTCTGGAATTCCTGAGTTCCTCTACATTATGTTTCATGTTCTTATTTTCCTTTTTTGATCTTTTCACATCAATTTTCTGTCTATATTTGATTCTCACTAGACGGTGGTCTGTGTCACCATCAGCACCTCTACAACTACTGATCTCCATAATATCTGTGGCATGTCTCCTGTCTATTATAACATGATCTATTTGGTTTTTTGTGCGGCCGTCTGGAGACACCCAGGTCTCCTTTTTTATGTCTTTTCGTGGAAGCCAAGTACTTTTAATTACCATTTCCTTACTGCTTGCAAAGTCTATCAATCTCATTCCGTTATCATTGCTTACTTCATGCAGGCTTTCTTTGCCAATTATGCTTCTGTACATCTCTTCTCTTCCTATTTTGGCGTTTAAGTCCCCTAATATGATTTTTACATCGTGTCTTTGTACATGATTTATTTCTTCTTCTAATTTTGAGTAAAAAGCATCTTTCTCCTCCTCCTCTGCTTCTTCTGTGGGGGCATACACACAAAACATTGTGATATTGAAGAATTTTGCTCTAACTCTGACTGAGCACATCCTATCATTAATTGCTGTAAAGTTAATAATACTTGGTTTAATAGACTTTTGGATTAGGAAACCTGTACCATTATTACCAGTTTCTCCTCCACTATACATCAGTATATGTTTTCCAGACGTTATCATTCCTTGTCCTTTCCAGCGTGTTTCTTGTAATGCTAACACTTTCACTCCATATTTTTCTATTTCTTCTCTTATTTCTCTCAGCTTTCCTGGTCTCTTCAATGTTCTTACATTCCAGGTTGCGAGCATTATATCGGTTTTCCTTCTCATTAACCTTTTCTTTCGCCGGGTCGTCAACATATTATCCAATCTCCTCCGAGGCAATCTTGTGGTATCCGTAACAAGTTCTTTTGACGGGGTAGGGGAGTTAACCCTACGCCCAACCCCCAACCTGGAGGACCAGGATTTATTTAGGGTTTACTCCCCTAGGTAGGTTGGTGTTGCTTTGCCTTCGGAGCCCTTCCTACCCCTTGGTTTTCTGTCAGGGTATCCTTCCCTTAGCCTTTGGGGATCCCTCCCCTCCCTGCAAGGCAGTAGGGGCTGTGCTTATTTAATGGCGGCACTTCTTCGCCATGTCACAGTGCTGTCTTTGGGCATTTCTGGGTTTTAATGGGAGTGATCCTGCCACAGATCACTCCCTCCAGACCCTGGTAGCACTGCCGCCTCGGTCCGGGACTGCTTATTTGGTTATTCGCAGCTAACCATCATATCTGATGGCCATTCGCTATCCGCCACCTGCGACCCGCCCAGTAGCTGAGGCCCGCCCTGGGACTTGAAGAACATAATGAGGATATATGTACTAGAAAAACAGGATGAATGGAGTAACTATTTGGCCAACGCTACCTTCAGTCATAATATTAGTCTTCATTCAGGACTGGGCCACACATCTTACTATACATTATTTGTTAACCATCCCAGACTTTTGGCAGATGCTGTACTTCCTACAAACCCTGACAATATATCCCTTTCAAACGTCCAGAGACTCAAACAGCTGACATCCATACGAAAGACAGCGCATGACAACCTTCACAAACGATTTGCACTGCAAAAACGCTATTCAGACAGACTCACGTGTCAGGTTGAATACTCACCAGCACAGCTTGTTTGGTTACTGGACTCGACTCCAACCCCTGGCGTCTCAAAGACGTTTGCTTCTTCGTATAAGTACAAGGGCACTATCAAACGCAAAATAGATGAGCTCTCGTATGAGGTCACTTTCATTTCTGGATGTGGGAAACCTAAAACAGACGCAATCAATGTATCTCGTCTAAAACCTAGGTATGATGTTAATAATTGAACACTCCTGACGAAATCCCTACCGCACTGTTTCCCCTCCTCCTACTTTTTACACCTCAACTGAAATTTTCTTTATTCCCATATTCCATTTCCGCATCACTTTGTCACGCAAAACTCCCACCCGTTATCATTGCACGTTTGAAAGATACCTTTCCTCCCCGCAGAATTTCCCCTCCCCCTCCCCCTTCCCCTCGCCTAACGAACTCATGCTTCAGAAAGTTAAAACAAAATAATATTTTAAGACTAATGAAAATTTCTCCCCTCCCCAATGAATATTTGTAGATCACTTGCTTACTTTTTTAATTATTCATTTCATTCTTTATCATATTGCTCAAGTTAATCAAATGTATGAATACTCCACATAAGTCAAAATTAATCAATGAGTTTTGATTTGACTCACTGCGTATCCAGCGAGGTTGGTATTCACGGCTTTGTTTTTCTTTTTCATTCGCTGGTACATTCTACGCTTCGAAAGAAAGAAAAAACAAGAAATGAAGTCAGGAAGTAAATAAGCTGAATTGGCAATCCTTGCGTGCTAAGTCCTTAAGTCACGGTTGCTAGGCGAACTGCTTACATTTGTAAATGCCAGCACTGAAAATGGATCACTCCTGTCATAATAAATAGGTTCAAGCATCTTATTCTTACCAACATTATGTAATTTAACATTTACCCACATTTTATGTAACTTAATGAAACGTTCACTCCTTAGAATTATCCCCGTGTTTTCTTTCTCATTTCACCAGTCCACCCTGTTTTTAACTCTTATGATGTGTTGCTTACAAATCGTTAGGGCTAGACAGGAGCTCGTTAATACAACTCCTGTACAATTACACTTTAAACAATTTACATACCTGTTACTTTACACAAAATACTAAGAGGAAATGCCTAGTATACACACACTAGATTTTTTCTCAAAACTGATTTCCCCTTTTTCTTTTTCCTTGCAGACAAAGCTCTGAGATGTCTCTCACATATTATACAACTCTAACCCTGGTTGCAATTGCTGCATTTCTACTTGTTTAATTTATTCTCTTTTTTAATAATCAGCTTATGCTGCTGTATTTCAACCCCAGCCAAGCCTAAGGCTACCAAATTTTCAGTCAAACTGACAATCAGTTCTCCCCGAGACATCTTTACATAGGTATTTGCACCCCGTCCCTTGTCAGCCTCATCGCGAAGCGCCGCCATTGCCTGATCAAATTCATGTATATATGTATGTATGTATGTGTGTGTGTGTGTGTCCTGTCCACACAGCACCAGAATGAAACTGCCCTCGAAAGATCAAGAAGACCTAGGAAAATGTGAAACATGGATAAACAAAAGAAAATACATACTGTACATAAAACACAAACGTGGTTAAATATCCTTTCAAATATCGTGCAATACGGCGCACGAATAGAATTAAACTAACTACATCGTGATAAACAACGAACTATTCAACATATTTGATCTCTTCTTCCTCTTTGCGTGATTAAATCATGATTATACATAATTTAATGCAGCTCAATCACAAAAGTTTGAATCCCTGCATGGGCATGTGTGTGCTGTGCGACTTTCCCTTCATTAATTTCGTCATATCATCCATCACTCATTCTCATCTTCACGATTAGCCAAAAGTAGCAGAAAAGTGACGTAAAAAATGAAATCAATCAATCCATCAAATTCTCGATACAATAATGATGGTCGTTGCGAGACCTAGGTTACTGGAATGTTAGTGACTGCAGTACATATAAAAATATCATATCACCAAGAAGGGAAAAATTGGATCACACTGTGCAAAAGTTATTTCAGCATTTAATTTTGGTATGCTGATTTCAAATATGCAATCAGTTTTACGCCTCCACTACAAGTTCAAAAATACTCATATCCGGTATGGGTAGATTTTCACATTTTGAGTTGGCAACACTGCAGGCATTTCGCCGCCTACTTTATTAGTTCTACGTTTACCTTCTAACGGTGACGTGTCAGGCTACGTACTTTGTTTCAGTTTGTGAAAACCAGTACATTATAATGTTTTCACTATACTGTGTATGTAATGTTTACCCTACCAACCATAGAATCAACTTTAATCAACAACCAACGAAATATTTTGTGGTGGCTTTGTGGATTCATCCAAACTTAGTCTGAAGGCTGTTCTTCTTCATAATAGGATTCAGTTGCCCTCTCTCATGGAGCATGCTGTATGGGAATCAAGAAGACCTATGGCACCAAGGTAACACTAGAGAAAGCGATCAACTACGAAACACATACTTGGAATGTCTGCAGTTCCTTGCTGGTTTACAAGCAGGTTATACAAAGTTCTGTAGATATTTTTTTACCTCTGAGACATCTCATCAACAATTACATGAAGAAATAATTGCCAAAACTAGAGAATGATAAGAATGGCGAGACTAATGTTCGTCAAACACCTTTAGTTCCACCAGTAAAAATAATTGTATCTCCATTTCACATCAAACTTAGTTCGATGGGGTTCTTGTGATAGTGTTGGACAAGGTGGCACCGTGCCCAAGAGAGAAGATTCCGAAGGTGACTGAGCCTAAAGTAATGACAGGGTTTTTATGGTATCTCAATTAAGCATTCTCCTCAATGACAAGGAATTCAAAGCAGTAATAAATTGAGTTACATCAGCAGCATGGAAATCGTTTGACGTGTGTGTACTGACTTTCTGGGAACTACGAAGTAACCAAGGTATTTGCAACTCTCATTGAAACATACCTTCTGTTAGGGATAACGTTTTCATAAGGACATGATGTAAATGGAAAGAATATACCAATTTAGTTGGGACAACTTGATGTTAGCAGGCAACTATTAGTTTCTCTACAGGAAGAGACAGAGATCAACAAGCAAAAAGCAGCCCAGAGAAGCCTATTTCCAAATGTACTAGTAAGAACATGTACGATTTTTTAATACGTAATACCGTTTATAATTTTTTTCTATGTTTCCAAATATACTTTTTTCATTTTTTTTTAATGTCTCGTGCCTTTGCGGACATTATTGTACCTAAAGTACGAAAGCTTGAAGGATATGTCAGTGTTGTGTGCATGCTGTACATGGTAATGATTTTCGGACCACTCTCTGAATCTAAAAACCGTGTGTTGTGATACTCAATTTTTCAGGCAATATCTGAGATCAGGACATGCACTTTAGCATAAAACACCTAATTTCATTTGCAGAAAAATGTTAAAATTTGTTGCACAGTGATATCGGAAACAGTTTTCTGCGTAAGGTGTAGATAAATTATACAGACACAAGAAAAGGGAAAAAAAAGTTGTCACTTTTCCCTGTATAAAACTCCTAAAAATATATTTTGTCTCTGCAATTTGTCATTTTCCTACCTCTAGATTAATATCAGTAATTTTGATAATAACATGTTAACATAATTTTTCTTTCTGGAAATTTCTATTTACAAATTAACTCCCATTTACAGGTTGTTTTATATACTTACTTTCATACATTACACATCATTCTTAGATGTTTTCTAGGTATGTTATCCGATAAGTAATATGAAAGTAACGTTTAAAATTAAGTGGCATATTTATATTATACGCGTTAAAATAAGGACGGATTTTTCATTCAAAAAGTATCCAGGCACTACAATTTTCTAATAACTTTTCCAATCAGTAAAAAGATATGACAATGTGTTTCTTATCAGTCTTTACAGGCTTTGTTGTTCATAAAATGCTGTCAAATTGGTTGGGAATACACTGGTATGTCCAACAACAAATTATTTTGTTGCGAAAACAAGAGGATTGCTCCGTGTGATTATGGACCAGGCCATCAACAGGATATTCCCTGATTCCCAGAACGCTTTGTTTTCTAATGTCTCTACAAACAATATTACGACCAACTGAAAGGATATTGTTCTTTTTATATGATTTTTGTAACCAAGTTATGCCTAAAATATATGAATTATGAATTCAACTAATGTACTGTTCTGTTTTAAAGTAAAGAAATATAAAAGTTTAACATTCAACCTTTACTAGGAAACTTTACTCTTAAGTGATAGCAAATCATACAACAGAAGGAAAGAAGACAAAAATTTTGAAAAATGTCCAAATAACTTTACCATTCTGTGTTTCGCACTAGGTTACATTCAAATTGGTCCAAAGCTTTGAGGAACCTTCGAAGAAATTTTATTTTGGAAAATTTGGGTAACGATGTAAAGGATAGAGTAACAAGTTGTAAATTGTTTAAACTAGCTAAGGAACAAAATAAAACTAACTCCAATGGGTGCCTTGTCATCAGAAATTATTAAGCACCGCTTTTAGAGAGTTGTGATATTTTTGGACCATTGCCAATTTCACTGAATAATTCAGAAGTACAACCTTGGTGACAATGAAGTTCGACCAGATAGGAATACTTGATTACATGCACAGAGGCATAGGCGGTGGAATGAGTGACCCGCAGAAGTGACGCATGTGTGTAAGAGGAGGCGTGTGAGCAGGCAAGACTCGTGTTCCCAGCATGTTGCACCCAAGGTCACGTAAAGAACAAAAACGGGGAACTATACGCGTGACATTGAACTTCGACCAAGCACCAGACCCATACGGAAAATTCCAGATAGTGGCGTATTCGACGGAAGCATGACGTCACGGACACGATAAGGGAGTCCGCCGTATATAAGCGCGTGCTGTGCACCGAGGAACTGCAGTGCATCATCACCATGGCCAGGGGCAAACCTATTGACAACACCGTGAGGAGAAGAGTGGTGGAGTTGCAACGGGATGGACTCAGTGAACGGGAAATAGGGCGCCAACTGAACTTACCCAAGTCAACAGTCCACTGCATCATCAAACACCACCAAAATACGGGTACTACAGAGCCAGGTAAGGCCCCCGGTCGAAAACGCCTGCTGAGCGTGCGTGACCTACGGATATTTAGGCTCTATATCCAGACCAACAATCATGTTTCTGTGGCCGAATTACGACTGTGGACTCGAGAACGCTTTCACATTGAAGTGTCAACCAGAACCATTCGCCGTTACCTACAGCGATGCGGTTACCGAGTGTACAAGGCGAAACGTAAACCCTTCCTTTCCATGTTGAACAAAGGCAATCGACTACGGTGGGCACGAATGTACCGGGGATGGACATTTCGGCAGTGGAACAGGGTTTCGTGGACTGACGAATCCATTTTCAATGTTGTGTACGGGAAAATACGGAAAACAGTCATTTGTCGGAAGGAGGAACAGAATGAAGCAAAATGTTATACACGTCGGGTACAGAAACCGGCGTCAGTGATGGTATGGGGATGCATGACGGCATCTGGGGTTGGCCCACTACACGTATGTGAGGGCATTGTGAATGCACACGCCTATACACACATACTGGAGCGGCATCTTCCCACAGTGCGAAGGCACCTGTTCCACAGGCGGCGTCTCATCTTTCAACACGACAATGCCAGGCCTCATACAGCGCGGCTGACAAGAGAATGGTTGACTCGCCATCACGTGCGAACTCTGCCATGGCCACCATCGAGTCCCGACCTCTCGCCCATTGAGAATGTGTGGCGTGTACTTAAGCGACGTGTGCAACAGAGGGGGCCCACGACAGTGGCTACTCTTATCGCCTGCCTGCAGGAGGAATGGCAGCGCATCGATGTGGAATACCTTGAACGACTCGTCCGCAGCATGCCCCGACGCATTGCCACAGTTATTCGCCGACGGGGCGGCGTCACACCATGGTAAACAGGATACCCTCTAACAGTGGTCGAACTTCAATGTCACGTGTAGATGGACGAAAATGTTTTATTTTGTGTGGACACCATACATTGCTGCGTTGCAGCGGAAATTTATGTTTTCCTTTGTTCCATGTAGCCTGCTGAATAAAATATGTTCAGCATATACATGTGTTCTCCTTCTTTCACAACGCACTCCTATATTTGTGACTGGTCGAACTTCATTGTCACTAAGGTTGTAATTTTATTTCAGGGGAATAAAATCTTCCCTGGCAAGGATAAAAATATAGCATTATCTGAACAAAATTGAGAAAAATATAAAAAATTTGAACAATATATTTTCAATGTATCAGATAAGGAATATTTAATTTGGTGTAGTTTAATATCTGAAAATCCCCGGCATTCCCATCCCCGTTAATTCGCAAACTGCCCTTAAACAACTCAATAATACGCGGCTCACAAAGAAATGCAAATCATAGCAAATTCGTAATTGTTGAACATTACATATCTTTGAAGAATACCTGTCAAAACAAAGCAATCATGATTGGAAAACAGCTTTAAGATGTCTTATTCCACCAACCAATTTACGTGTTCAAAATATTTGTATTACATACAATCTTGTTTCAATACTTATCATTCTTTCCCATAAGTTTTCTTTAGGATTTCAGGGACTAATATGTTTGCAACCAATTCCATGCAAATTATTATTTTTGACGAAACTTGTTGTAATGCTTGATACCAAATATATATACTGGGAAAGGTTTAAAAATATCACAACTCTCTGAAAGGAATGCATAATAATTTCCGATGTCAAAATACCCATTGGAGTCCGTTCCTTAGCTAGTTGATACAGTTTACAACTTGTAACTCTAACCTTTACATGTCAACCATATTTTCCCAAGTAATATTTCTTTGATGTTTCCTCAAAATTTTGGACCAATTTGAATGTCCTCCACTTTGAATGGCTGTCATTTAGCTATTTCTAGTATTCTTATAAAAAATTCCATTACGTACACAATGATTAAAAACATGTTCATTAACATTAATGATTTAGTTATTTATTACCTTTATGTCATCACCTTTATCTTGATCTGGTAAAATGGAATTTAATTGCCGGCCCCCGCGGCGGAGTGGTTAGTACATAGCGTTACAACGCCAGAGGTCACGGGTTCGAATCTCGGCCTGCGGATGGATGTTTGTGAGTGTCCATTCATTATTATCATAATTTAATCACTCATTCCCATCTTCACAAATTAGCCAAAAGTGACACAAAAAGCGAAGTAAAATAAAGCAAGTCAATCAATGGAATTTAAGAATGTAGGAAATTCCCCATAAGTTCATACAAACAAAATCAATTTAAGCTTTATCTAAATAATCTTTATGGTACTGAGAATTATCATACATTCTTGAAAGAAAGTCTGCGATTAAATTGTTTGATAATGGAATACGATGTATATAAAAACTTATTGAAGAACTAAAAAAATCAATCCACCTTGCAAATTTACTATATTTCTTAGCTCTTTTCAACATTTTAACGGAAGAAAAGGAGAAATGGGAACAGGGAAATTTTGAAGATATAAGAAACGCCGTAGCAGAAAAGAACAACACCCCTTTGTGGGGCATATTACAGAAATTAAGGGGCCAAAAGAGCAACTGGGCACATATTGAACCTTACATTTGGGAAGCACACTGTCGCCGTGTCGTCGGGGGAGAAGGGGGGCCACCACGTTAGGGGATCTCGTTCCGATTCTCGACGAAGACATAGGGGTCGATGAGATAAATATAGCGATAAGGAAACTGAAAAAGGGGAAAGCTGCAGGACTTGACTCCATTTGGGCGGAATTTTTCAAAGCCAACGAAACTGACATTCATATGGTGAAAGCACAAAGCAAATTAATTGACAAGATTTTTAAAGAGGAGTACTTTCCGAAGGACTGGGCAAGCTCCATAATCTGTCCTATTTATAAAGGGAAAGGAGACAGAAATGACGCAAACAATTTCAGGGGGATTTCTTTATAACCTATATGGAGTAAAATTTACACACACATCTTAAACCGTAGGATCCAGAATTGGACAGAAATAGATTTTGTAGACCACTACAAGCGGGCTTCATTAAAGGGTACAGTTCGTTAGACAAACATATTACAAACACTCGTACAGAGGAAAATAAAACAGAAGCGGAGGAAATTATACGGATGTTTCATTGATTTTGAAAAAGCATTAAACAAAGTTCATAGGGATATTTTGTGGGGAAAACTGTATGAGAAGTGAATGTCCTCGCGCATGATCAGAGCACAGAAAGCAATATATGCTAGGATAGAATTCGGAGTAAGATGCGAAAGAAACCAAGTCTCGGCACTGCAGCATTCGCTCAGGGGACTCAAACAAGGATGCATCCTATCAGCAGTGCTATTTTCACTGTTCATAGATTGGGTAGCGCATGAAATAAAAATGAACCAGGATTCTATCCCATGTATAGGAGTGCAAAGTATACTACCAGTCCTTATGTATGCAAACGACATAGTCATCTTGTCCGAGACAATAGACGGTCTTCAAAGGGGCATAGATAGCATATATGAGGGGTGCATCAAATATAAAATGAAGGTAAACATTAAAAAAAAAAAATCATTGGTTTAAAAAATGGCTACATATTTGGCAGACAGGAGACATGGACATACGGGGGTGATTTAATCGAGCTGGTTAAAAACTTCACATACCTGGGGGCAACACTCTCTATGACAGGGTGTTGAACGCTTCACATAAGGGCAAGAAAAACTAAAACAAAATTTGCAATAGAACAAATCATAAGGACAATAAATATACCACCTCAAATGCCTTTCCCGGTCATTCAAATCCTCTATTCATAAATAGTATTACGTGCATTAAACTATGGAATAGAACTGTGGGGGTTAAGGGGGGAAAACACAATAATTGACATACAAACAGAATTTTATAAGAGAGTAATGGGCGTAAGTAGTAGCACGGCCAACTGTGGGATTCTCAAGGAATTGGGCCTGAACAGAGACGCGGTACAAGAACGGATGAGGGTTGTTAAATATTGGATGCGATTATCACAAGAGGGACAAATTACGCTGAGGGGACACTGTTTGGAAATACAGACAAGGGAGGAAAACGTTTACATCTGGGGTCTGGAAGTGAAAAATATCTTATAAAGCGGAATGGGTTGGGTATGGGAAGAGGGAGGAAGGGGGGCATCTCAACAGAAAATCAAATCAGAGACAGGTCACTCGACATAGACAGACAAGAAATAATAGCAGACTGCCAAACAAAGACCTCAGTCAGGGAACAGATAAGAGTATGAGAATGGGGAAAGCGAAATATATCCAGGTTGTGGGAAAAAATGAAAGAGGTGCGCTGGCATGATTCAGATTAGAGGGATGGAAACAACTAAGAAAGAGAAACGAAGCAGGGGAAACGATATGTCCTTTGTGCGAGGGGAAGAAGACGGATAAGCATATCCTACTGAACTGCCCTTCTACACGTGACCTAAGGGACAAATGGATGAAAAAGTTAACAGGTATAGAGGGGATAGAAGTGGTAGACGACAGGATAAAGATAACGTAAGCGGAGCAACAAGTGGGAAAATACCTGGGAGAAGTAAGAGAATGGCGGGGGAAAGCTATTAGAGAAGGCAACGAAATGAGTGACCATGCTCCAGACGAGCCATCTTTATAGTGTAAGTGTGTGTAAAGCAAAATGTATGCGTTTTTTGGTGAGAGTGCAGAAAAAGAGAAGTGGGGAGAGGAGGAAGAAAGAAAGACTCGAAGAAGAACTGCCGAGGGAGGGGAAGAATTTGTATATAGGGGACAAAGTAAGAGACAGCTTAAAAGAAAACTAAATGTAACAAAATAGTGTAGAAGAATCAAACATATGTAGTGCGTGCAGCCTATGGCTCGCACAAAAAGAAAATAAATCTATATATGGAATATGGCTATGTTTTCTACTCTGATAACAAATCTTTGACATTGCAAAAAAAAAAAAAAAGAAATTCTAGAACTTCTCTAATGTCTGAACTAGGCTAGTTAATTCTAGTTCATATATTGTTTTATAATGATCTGCCTTTTTCAATCTGCTCGAAAAGAAATACACTGGCTTTAGTTTACCTAAATCGTCTTCTTGCTATAGACAAGCACCATAGCCTTCAACGAACTATCACATTCAAGAACTATTTTTTTTGAAAAGTCAGGGAGGGTTAGAAATGCTTCATCAGGAAATTTACCTTTTATTTATTGGAAGGCATTTTCACGGAATTCAGTCCAGCGAAACGTATTATTCGGACTCGTAAGTTAATTTTATGGTCCTACTTTTTTTTACCATACTCTGAGATAAATGAATGATAATAATTAAGTACTCCTAGAATACGAATTAATGAACTATGACTTTTAGGACTAGGAAAGCATTGAATTGCTTTGATTCTTTCAGAATCAATATGCATTTGCTTGTATTTTATAACACAACCAAGAAATTTTATTTCTTTCAAAACAAATTTACTTTTAGATTTGAAAACAGCAACAACTTTTTTTTTTTTAGTTTTTGAAATACAATATGTGTTCAAGATGTTAATTTTCATATTTTTGAAATAATGACTGTCATCGCAAAAATATGCAACAAATTTACCTCGGAAATCTCATAATATTATTTGTATCCTACGAGCCAGATATGCACTCCAAATCGAGATTCCAAAGGGCACGGATTTGAATCTGTAACTTGCTGTTGTTGTCAAAAGTGAAGTAAAATCCCTAGAAGCCTCACTTAATCGTACCTGGTGATACGCCTTTCTAACATCAATAACAGAAAATACAGACCCATTACTAAGGTTACTTAATGACTCTTGCATTAAATTTGCTGGGAAACTATACGAAATTATGTTTTCATTTAGTTTTTGGTAATTAACAACAAGCCTTTTACTATTATTCTTCCCTCGTATGACGAAACATGGAGATGAATAAGCAGATTGTGATTCTTCAATAAGATCAAGATCTAAAAGTTCATTCACACAATCGTCTACTTCCTTTGGTTTTTCACGTGACTGTATATAAGGTTTTTTGCCAACTGGCACGTGTCTTTCAAGTTAATCGTGTATTCAAATCCTTTAAATACACCAACTTGATCACAAAATACTTAAGGATATGAACATATCTAGTTGTTCCATATATTCTGGCGATATTCCTTCATGTTGCAGCAAAATTCTTCACAGGGCTATACGATTCACCAGAGTGCTGCAGAAAAATAGAGATGTAATGCTTGAATCACACGAGGATATGTTTTCGCCTGGATTTTCAGTTGGACCTCAGCTGCTGGTTTTAACCTCACACGATACTTGTTACCGTACTTGCTGGTATGCTTTTGTTCCCACAAGGCATTGCAGAAAAGAGACAAGCTAAAAAGATTGATACTTTTGGCCGATTTTTTTTCTTTGTGGTCTCTCTATAATGAACTCGGTGTATTGATACATGAGATTTTCAGGATTCATTATGCAGGGTTAGTCACCTAACATTACAACCGGAAATATTTCGTGAACAGTAATAAACATTGAACACCTACTTTCACAGACATAAAGTTATGGTAAGGGCTCATGAAATTAGTTGATACATTATCTTCAACTACGTAAGTAAGTATGGGCCGGCCCCAATAGCGGAGTCTTTAGCACATCACGCTACGACGCTAGGGGTCCCGGGTTCGAATCCCGTGGAGGTTTGTGAGTGTCTATTCATCAAATTCGTCATTGGCCACTTTTTGCTAATTTGCGAAGATGGAGATGAGTGATGACATGAGATCCGACCCTTCGGATCTCATGTCATCACTCATCTCCATCTTCGCAAATTAGCAAAAAGTGGCACAATAGGCGAAGTAAAATGAAGCAAATAAAACTAAAAAAAGGTAAGGAAGTATGATTTTCAACAGAAAGTTACGTTTTCTTTTTCAGTGCAATTGAAACTAGGAAAAAAAATTCAGAATGGCGTTTGTTACCTTGTAAATGCGTCAAGTATAGTACTCACCATTTATGTACAATCTAATGGACCGGTCTCATAGCACAACTCTGAACACATTGCCACTACCTGTGAAAGTATCACAGAACTGTAGCACCACAGCAGGAACATCAGGAGATGTCTCCATTTAAGGTGGAGAGAATTGTCGCACCAAGAACCACCCAGACTATACCACCCAAGTATTGACCCCTCGACTTCAGAACTTATTTCCATGTTGTTCTTTTTCTAGTCGTTCGAAACTTAATTTCAATGTTTCGAACAAGATATTTAAGAGAAACTCCAAAGCCTTCCTAACAGGAAGATATAATTAAAAGCCGTGTCTTTTCGAAACTAAGCAAATACCTGGTATTCTGTTATTGTGGTCATGATTAACCGTAAGTGAGACTAATCATACGATCGTTGGTTGATATCTGTTACAAAGATTCGTTGATTGATTGATTTCAACAAGGAGGGGGGTTATTTTTAATCTTTCTCCAAATTCACCTTACCAGTGTTTTATTCAACTTATGACGCTTGCCTGGTTAAGGCAACTAACTAACCCGGTACGTTAATGTATAAGTTAATGGAAGCGCGTGGTAAATATACCCTCGTTAGCGCCTGCTCCATGCAAGGGTCACAAACACCTTCCGACACTACCTTTTCGTTGGGCAAGAATGTTTCAAACATGCAAATCACCAACAGAAAGGCAACGTCCTGTTCCGCTAAACGCAGGAATCCGAGGAACGGTCAAAAATCACGAAGATTCCGTTCCAATTAGTACTTTGCTTATTTATGCTGTCAACAGAAATTTTCCTGTAACAAATGACGACACAAAGAAACTTAATCACAATTAACCCTCTTAATACTAATTGATTAAACAGGCATGCATAATTTATTATTCACTGTAATCTTCAAAAGAAGAAAAAAGGGGGGGATAGAGCAGTCAAAAGATGTACACGACTTTAATCATTCAAGGACAGTATCCTTGATCTTATTCAAAAACCTATATTTATATATATATTGCATTCTTTCAATGTGCTCGATTTAACTCTAACAGGACAGAAGCAAGCAAGCAAAGATAAAAGAAAAAGGACTTCAATTTTAACCTCCTTTTATTTCAACAGTTTTAGACTATCTTAACTTTTTAATAACAACGTGAAAGTTAAATATTATTTACATGACCCTCAACCTCTCTTTTTAAGAGGGGGACTATTCTTTACAAAAACGAGTACCGGGAACACGTCCAATTGTAAATCTACGTTCCCGTAACTGTACTACTTAACAAAAGGCAACACAATGCCGATAACAATCTACGGAGGTGTTCTTCAATAACAATGAATCCTTAACAATTACGTACAATCATGCTAATGTACACTACATATATACATATATTGTGCATGGCTTTGAGGCTACTGCTTAAGGTGTTCGGGGGATATGACTTATTAAAGAGGGAAAAGGGGAATAATTACAAAAAATGAGCAGTGTCATTTGACGAACGCGATTTAAACCGTCGCTTCCTATCTTTCAACAGGATCTATACAGCAATTCCTTGCGTAAAGAAAACAAATTTATTTTCTTGTGTCACAATCGATTATTCAGTCTCCAAAAGGCATGAGAATAGTCAGCTAATCACTCTTTCTTTGGGATTGGACTTTTATACGAAATATTGGAGTAAAAATGCCAGACGCTTCGTGTTGGGCGTGCTTTGACTTATTATTTTTATCAGTTCCAAAAATGCGTGCATAATTTATTAAAGTTCACTATCCGAAGCACTGTACCAATATACTCGGCACGTTAATTTATATCCAAGAGTCAAAAAGGGGGGGGGGTAACGTGTTGGAGAAGAAACTCCAAAACAAACAGCTCGCTCAATAATCACAAGAGAGGGGAGTAATTGTACAGTTCAAAAAGGGCAAGTCGGTAGCAGGATCGAAATCTATAAACGTCCACTATACCTTAATGCAATCCTTCTGATGGTCCTTATCACAATCACAAGCACATGGTCTGGATCACGTAACTGCATTCGTGCGCCTTTTCACGAGTCTAGAAATCGTGGCTTCCAAAGTTGTATTCCCATCTCACCATTGCAATACGTGAGCGAAGGAATTGCGTGTAGGCAAGGCGATCCTGCTCCGCTGCTAGTCGACTGTATGTGGTTGTTTCGAAGACCGGATGCGAACTGTGCTACTGACAATCGGGTATCGTGCAAGAAAAAAGGGGAAGGGGGGAGGAGAGTATAGTTTAGCTTATCTACGACAGATGGCAACACCATCCAAATGCCGTAGCGCTATCGTATTTTGCGGTAGAGAGTTTATTTTCTCCGAAATAAACTCTATAGACGTACGACAAGGTACGAGTAATATTCCCAAATTGAATATATTATATTTGGAATGTTACAAACTTTAATTAATTAATTAATTAATAATACTCGTAATTAATTAATTAGTTTAATTACTACTAATAAAACTACTAGTTCAGCTGCCGTTACTACTAATACTACTACTATTAAGTAGTAGAGACCTATAAACATATATACGTATATAATATATATGTATCTAGTAATAATTTAACATATGCATGTAGTACACTATCAAACAATTAAAATTTAAATGGAGAATACATTAGGAGCTACTTTCATTGGTTGCCTGTGCATACATTTTGTGTGCATTTGTGTAATTCCAGCATATATACGATATTGTGTCCAATTTATATCTCCACTTTTTTCAGTGGGTCGTCTTCAACCCACTCTCATATTGACACAATGCTTTATATTTATCAGTAATTTTCGTTATTTCATGATGTACAACAAAATTCACAAATTTGATTAAAATTGGCAACAAAAAAATTAGGGGAATATGATACATGTATCAGACATCTGACAATGTCGTTTTCATTCATTGCGGTACATGATGTACCGCTATGCAGTAAGGCAGGATTAAAAATGTAGGTGGTACACAATGTGTACCACTAAGCTGGAAGGAGTTAATAGTATTAATCATGTTTGCATGTTTTGAAATAATTGTAAACCTTAATTACATAATGCATCTGTGACGCTTCGGTGGCTGATCTCACCACCTGCGATCACAGGTTTGAATACTCGCGTGAACATGGGTGTTTTTCTTCTTCTTCATTGATTAATTGAGTTGCTGTTTTAAGTCTACACTATGCACAGCAAGGCTAATCGGGACTGCACCTACAGTTTAAAGTTGGATCTGAACCACTACGTGCCTCCACCGGGTATCGAACCCAGGACCCCTTGATTACAAGGCAACGACGCTACCACTGCTACTGCTATCACTACTTATTCTTTACTTTCATCACCACCATTTCTGCTCACACTATTGGACAAGATTGGCAGAAAAGCAGTGTATATAAGCAAAGAACAAAAGGATGTAGAACCACATAAGCTTTCCCCCAAAAATATTATGTTTAACAAGAGTGCATGTACATTTTACGCATAAGTGATAGTCTAGCACACAGATTTGTCAAAGAGCCAGCATGAGAAATTTCGAGGTGACAGAAATTTAGCATTTCAAGTTAGATAAAAACTTACAATAAAATTCTTAGCAGACACAATCACCAAAAGCAGCTGAAATGATAACATTCCATCCACCCTTTGTATTATGTTTGCCTGGGAAAAATGGGTTGGCATTGGTACTGGCTTCTTCATGTATTTAAATGGAACCATTCATCCGAAGAATTCTTACAAAAACAATGACATATCTTGAGATTTTATTTGTATTCATTTGCCACCAAGGGAAAACATTAATCTAATCTAATAAACTTCAATATAATGAAATATTAGCCTCTAATGCATCTCTAGGCTTGCCAACTTTAAAGAATAAAATTCTGGGAGGGTTATTTACAGCCTTCAAACCCTTTATATTAAAATGTTCTGCAAGACTTAATGTCCTGAATAGCAGCTGTTATCTGTGAATGCAAAACTGATCTAAACAATCTAGTAAAATCAGAGCGTATAGAAGAGGGAAGTGTGTGCACTTGAAGTAGTTCCGTGTTTCCGCCGCGAGGTGGCTCAAGTATTGAACTCTGCTGGCCCGTTCGTTTAGCCCAGCAATGTAACCAAGTAACCCTTGTTGTAAATTATGACAAAACACCACACATTTTAATTCAAAACACACTTAACATTTAAAATACATATTGAATAATTTCTAAAGTGAAATTACAGGATTTATTTAACGGAAACGGTAGTTAATAATAAAATGAATAATGATAAGTAGGTACTCAGCAAAGCTAGTTGTTCGACACCTTGGAAAGTTTCCGGGATAATTTTGCCGACTTGGATGACTCTAGCTCATTACGAATTTATTTTGTCCGGAAGAAAAATCTGCATTTAATATAATATAACACTACTTTGAGTGTCTCTTGAGTGTTCATCACAGCGATCTATTTCTGAAGATGGAACAGGGATATTTTCTATGGCATTGAGATAGTCAAAAATAAGTCGCTCCACATTGTATTTGCCAAACGCAGTTTCCTTTTGATTGCCCTTTCAACATGCAGGAGGATGTTAAGAATGCTGTTCGATCCGTCATCTCGTATTTGCGTGAAGGTCGCATCTCCTGATGTTTGTATGTTATGACTGCGAAGAGAACTGATGCATTTTTGGCACAAAATAAATTTATACGAGTGTCTTATTATGAAACCTGCCAAAGAGTATTCAATGAATCTTTCCGTTGCTACATAATCAATCGAAGCTTCATCTACAATGCGTACGTCACTTTCCCAACATTTATATGAGTATTCAGCAGGAGTTACAATTTTATCTTTAATGCAATTCTCAATTGAAGATTTCAGTTCCTTATTTGTTTTCTCTTGTCCTTTTGCTAATAGGCGCATCTGACTGACGAACGAAGTAAGTGGCACATCACTTCTGACCTCGCAGTTTGTCTGTTTAACTGTGACATAAATACATTGCAACAAATGCAAATGTAAGACGTGTATGGTCGAGGGATGGTCGTCATAGCTTAAGGAACGTAAAATCCCAAAATGTCGCTCAAGGGGACTTTGGCTTAATTTCCCCGTTAACACATATTTGTAGCCTTTGTCCCACAGCCATTTACTCAGTTGAAAAGTACTCTGCAATGAAATTATTAGCGATTCCATGGTCCTGTCGGATGCAAAGGCATTATCAGTTGTTTTTAATAATGTGATTAGGAAATTGCACAAGAGTATGTAACACCTTGAACCATTGTATAAGGCGTTTGAAGGAATTCGAGAATTCAAAGCGTCACTAACGTCGTTTAAATCTCAAATCAGCCGAACCATTGGTCTGTCGAAAAAAACTAATTCCATCCGCTACGCTTCTGATGAAATGCTGAAATGCCAATCTGGCATTCATTCTCTGGAACGGCAACGGGTCTAAATGCGTGGATGTTATTTTAGGACATATTCTAAGACCGGTGGACTGGTCTGTGTCTGCATCATAAACTTTCCGATAACAGTAAAAACGGATGTGACTTCCTTCATAAAGCAATTGAACTTTGTCGTGAAAGTAATTCCTTATGCATTTCAGTATATTAACGAAATCTGAAAAAGCCCATATTTTCCTACTGTCATCGGCAGGATTTAAGATAAATGGTTGTTTTTTGTTTATTTCTAATTATTTCCAAGCCTTTTATTTGTTGAGCTGTCGTCACACGTAAAGCCGACAATATTACCACATGCTTTTTCTGAAGAACTACTTGGATAAATATTTTAAAAAGGATTTCTGCAGGAGTGGAATTTCAGCTTGCATAAATAGCAACAGGCCGTACCCAATCGTATATAAAAAGTATAAACATAAAAACCAGGACATGATTTGCTAAAACATTTTTTGCGAATCTTGAGTTTCGTTCCCAAAATCAACTAATCCGTCCACTTTAATAGGTGAGCTATTGAAACTAATTTCCGCCCTAAGTATGACTTCATCAAACCACAATTCCATACCTCTTGTTATCGTCCGTTTCATTTTTGTAACAGTCACTAATTGCATTTATGGCATGTGGATTTAGGCCGTATGTACACTTCAACCCTCTAAGTTTTCTTAAATGCTGCTGCGATGGAAGAGGCAATAAATCATGCTTTAAACATAATAAACTCTCTAAAATAAACTCGTCACTATACCTCATACCTTTCGAGGACTTTACCTGGCACTTTTTTTAGCATACAATCTTTAACCATTTTCTGCTATTTTGAGTATTTTTTTTATTATATCCTTTGCATTGGCATGCCATTGATTTCACTTGTCTTTCTAATAAATAATGATTTGGCTGAGCAAAGATTTATTTCATATCGCTTTAATTTGCGATTTGATAATAGTAACGCTTTTCAATTGACGTTTTAAA
This sequence comes from Lepisma saccharinum, assembly GCF_977018435.1. NCBI lineage: Eukaryota > Metazoa > Arthropoda > Insecta > Zygentoma > Lepismatidae > Lepisma > Lepisma saccharinum. Next base: position 120,445,726 of record NC_139230.1, read on the forward strand.
GATTATATTTGTTTAATTGAATTTGCTGAGTCAGAATTTTTCACAGAAGTTGAAGCGCAAGGTGTACTGATAACATTACATGCATTTTGCTTACCACTTGCTCCTGCTGACTTCTCATGATCTGCATTCTTTTCTCTCTAAGTTCAGTCAGCTTGTCTGTTGGCAGGTGCTTTACGTGCCTTCCTGGGAGTTGACAAATATTTGGACACATTTGGGAAAATATGAGGAATTTCTTTAGCTTTCAGTTTCCATTGTACTCTAGGTATTTTTACTTCTTCACCGTTCACTTGGAACAAATCTTCTTTTATTATCCACTCTTGGGCGAAATGCAGAACACAAACCTTGCTAGTGGAACTCGGACTCTATCCTTCCGCGGAATAGCGTGAGTCTGCTGTGCTGATGGTAATGAAAGTGCTAACTCAACATTTGAATTATGACCTGAATTATCAACACCAAATATTCAGAAATTACCGTAATTTAAAATGATTCTAGAAATTTCATCTTGGGTAGTTTTTAGTTCAATAAGAAGGTGTCTACCAAAACAACAAACCCAAAATGTTTGACTTTTTCTGGACTTTTCTTGACCTTTTCCTGTTTTTCTTGAAATGTATTTATTGGACCCCTACTTAAGTAAAGTTGGATATTAGTAATTAAGAAAATAAATATTTATTTAATGAAAACCCCTACCAAAGGGCCAGTTAAGATGAAAACTGAAGCTGAATTTTAGAAGAGAATTAGATCTGCTTCCTCGTATTAATGCATCCTGAACTGTGTTTAGCAAACAAGCGATGCTTTGGCGTCTGGACTCACAGCCAGTATAATCTTATGTGGGGCTTATGTCGGTTGTTCCTATATGTTTGTGACTGTAACTTCATCCAATTTATCTTACCACCATTCATCCTCATCTTCGCGATTAACCAATGGGACAGAAAAAGTGAAGTGAAATAAAAATCAACCAATCAATAGAAAAAAATATTGACCACAAGAAAAATGTATTGCTTTTTTATTGACTTCTTGACCTACTTATTGATTTCATTACTTTTTATTGACTTCCATGGCTTTCTTGACTGGCACACACCCTGAATAACTTTCTTCTCTATACGCTTGCATTACAATTAAATTATACTGAATATTGAATAAGAATGGGCAACACCTCGTTCCATCAGTAGTTTCCCGTTTGTTTAATAGCAGGGCAATTTTTTATCTTTTTGTGCAATGATTGAATCAAAATAAATTTCACTATTGAGTTTGGAAGCACAGTCCATAGACTTGTAACTTGCATGATTTTTTCTGTTACGTATTTTCCTAATTAATATTATGTGACCCTGAAAATGTAGATTATTTATGATATTTTTGAAATTCCTCTGGACATAATGCTAACCCTTCCGAGAGATTTGACAAGCCTATTCATTTCCTGACACTTTATAATTGATTTCACACTCAACATGTTGAACACCCAACCACTACACCAGGATAGGCCTCCCCGATGGCGCAGTGGTAGCGTCCTCGCCTTGTAATATAGGAGTCCCGGCTTCGATACCCGGTGGAGGCACATAGTGGTTAGGATCACACTTTCAACTGTAGGTCCAGTCCCGATTAGCCTTACTGTGCATAAATTTGACTTAAAACTCCAAATCAAACCAATCAATCCAATCCAACTACACCAGAGTATCATGCACTAACACTGGGTATATGCAGTGCTTGCCACTGCTGTTTAAATCAGAAGTTTTTAAAATTTAATCTTTGTTAATTTAAAAATATTTATTGCATTTCATGAGACATGTAAAATGCAGTTCTCTTTTAAATATAGTTTTCGGAAATAAATTAGTTTTTCTAATAATAACACTGGTTGACAGTGAAATTTTTTGTTCCATGAAAGAAGGTATTCCTTCAAGTTTTCGAGCTCCTGAAAACGAATCTGACTTGGTTTTGCTCCTGTACCCTCAGATTTAGAAATAATGCCAGATATAGTATCAACCTTTAGACCCCGGCCAAAATTTGAAGGAAATCGCAGAGCTTCATGTTGGCGGCCTTTGTGTCTCTCTACTAATTATCCCAGAATCAATAGTTATACGGGGAAAAAGTTATTTTTTGGATAAACACTTACAGTTGCACTACGCAAATATAAACTCAGTAAGACAAAACCCTATACATTAAGTTGGCTAACTGAAGTTGTCGTGTAGGACGAATTTCAGTGAAGAAACATTTGTAAAGTATACATATTGAAATATACAGGGTGAGTCAAAAGTCCCTGACCACCCCTTATAAAATGAAAGGGAGTGTAGATTGCAACAATTGGTCATGGTAGTAATATGTTAGTTCTAGGGGGAAACTTTTGGTGCATGTCATGAAACGTCCGCCATCCTGGTGACCTCCATCTTGGTGACCACCATCTTGGTGACCGCTATCTTAGATCCAACTTCATTTCTTTAAATGGGAGTAAACCACATGCAAACCATGTGGGGTATGGTTTTGGCTAGAATTTCACCAGGAATTCAGTGATGAAGACAGATTTATGAAAACTTTATAATGATAAGGAAGTTATGGGCATATGAAAGTTATACAATGTGTTCAATATGCTGTTCTTCTTGTACTATGCACATGTTGAGACCGCTCTCCCATGTTCTGTGGAAACGGAGCAATATCTCAGGTGAGCTGTGATTTGTGCACAGGCATGCACTATCGGTTGCTCCAGGTGACCCACATCCCGAATCTTTTCGGAATACACGATTGACTTCACATGACCTCACAGCTAAAAATCAAGTGGGGCTAAATCTGGTGATCCTATAGGCCATTCCACAGCCCAACGTCGATCGAACGACCAGGGAACTGTAGGTCCAGATAGTGACGAATCTGTCGCCCATAATGAGGTGGTTCCCTTTCCTGCTGGAAATATGAGGGGAGGCTGTTATCCTCCGTCAAATCGAACGGAAAAATGTGTTCTCGTAACAACTGCAAGTAGCCCTCTGCATTTAATGTGTCATGAATGAAGAATGGGCCAACGATACGTGTTCCCCAGATCCCAGCCCACACCATAACCTTCCCAGCACCAAACATATTGCTCGGATCTCTCCACTCGGAGGACCTATACCGCATGTTCTGTTTATTCCCTTTCCCATTCACACAAAAATTTGCTTCATCAGAATGCAGAATATCCAGTGCAAAGTGTGGGTCCTGGCAAATTTGCTCCACAGCCTATTCACAAAACTGCATTCTCCTATGCGGGTCGTCCTCAGAGAGATGGTGGTGCAACTGAAGCTTGTACGGGTGCCACTTAACCATTTTTAACACCCTGCAAATGGAACTGTAGCTGACACCACATTGCACATACATTCGACGTACTTGCAGAGACTTGGCAATCGATGCTAGAACTGCCGTAGCTATTCCTTCGTCAGTGGCAGTTCTGGGCCTACCACATCGTGACCTGTCCTGGACTGCACCGCTCTCTTCGAACCTGGTCAGCAATTGGGACACTGTAACTTGCGACACTACATCCCGTTCGTTGAAATCACGAGTTACAGCATGAACACTTCTTCCCCTCACAGCTTGATGATATGGATTCGTTCCGCCTTGGGTAATGGCATGGTTTAGTACATGCAAATGATATGTAATTATCACTTTTATATGCCCAAAACTTTCTTATCATTAAAGTTTTCATAAATGTGACATCACCACTGAATTTCAGGTGAAATTCTAGCCCAAAACCATTCTCCACATGCCCCCTTCCCATTTGAAAAAAGTTAAGTTAGATCCAAGATGGCAGTCACCAAGATAGCAGAAGTTGTCATGACATGCACCAAAAGTTTCCCGCTAGGACTAACATATTATTACCAATTGCTGCCATACAGATTTTCTTTCATTTTATAAGGGGTGGTCAGGGACTTTTGACTCACCCTGTATATTGCAATATGTATACTTTACGTATGTTTCTTCATTGAAATTCGTCCTGCACGACAACAGTTAGCCAACTTAATGTATAGGGTGTGTCTTACTGAGTTTATGTTTGCGTAGAGCAACTGTAAGTGTTTCTCCAAAAATGAACTTTTTCCCCAAATTTCTAATATTCTTCTTCTTTTTCTTCTTCTACAAATTAGTCGTGATGAGTCACAAATGTACCTCGTTTGAATCTGGGTTCTATAAGCTTTTCAACGAGGTATCATTTGTGATTCTGGGATAATTAGTAGAGAGACACAAAGGCCGCCAACATGAAGCTCTGAGATTTCCTTCAAATTTTGGCCCGGGTCTAAAGGTTGATACTATTACTGGCATTATTTCTAAATCTGAGGGTGCAGGACAGAAGCCAAGTTCAGATTCGTCTTCAGGAGCTCGAAAACTGAAGGGAACAGCTTTTTTCATGCAAAAAAAATTCAAAGTTTAATTTTGTTGAGCAGTATAATTCATAATACTTTCTTAACTAGCTAAAAATGAATTGTAACATCGCTTTTTAGTTGTACAATTTATGACGTTGTTTACAAACAAAATATAATTCTTGTATGTTGTTAGTTTAGTATGATACGTTAAACTATAATAATAAGAACATGCTTAATTTAGAAATTAAAACCAGACTTGAAATGCCACACTGTTATTGCAGATAATGGATAGAACTAGTACGCATGTATAATAAATATATATTTTGCGGCAGTTTATCTGGCAATGGCTATTGTAACATGAATGATAAATGTGAATCATTGAATGTAATGCTGCTTGAACCTTCACCCTATTTAATACTTTAGAAACAATGTTCTACATTAAACACCTAAGATGATGTACTTTATATTTCCTACCACCTAGGTGGCTACGCATGGTGACCAGTCAAATAACAACCTATCAAAATTCCCTAGCTAGCAGATGGAAGTTACTCTACTATGCATTTATCTTCCCTATCTGTATTGTGAACGTGAGCAAGAAATGTTAAATACTGAAATACATGATGAACACACATTCATGTCTTATAATTGTTGAGAATTGGAAGCAAGAATTCCTGGTTTTACAGCCCACAATGGAAGAAACAATTCGCCTAATGAGATTTGGTAGTGCACTATTAAACTTACATTTGGTTGCCCCTATTATGCTCTGTTTCAAGGTGTTTCACATTGTAGACATGCACACAAAATGGATTAGCATTTTTTATGCAAAATAATATAATAGTTATTTTTAGTGATTTTTATTTTTCCTGCGACATTTCGTCCTGTTTTCCCAGAACTTTTTCAAGCTTACACAAATATAAACACACACTCACCAGGGGCGGCAGGCAGGGCACATTTTTCTTTTTGGGTGGGGAGGGCAGTTAACCTCTATATTCCTATTTAAGGTTTTTGAGATTAGTTCCTTGACATGGATTAAGTAAATTGTTCGAACAATGGGTCACTATTTGGAATAAAATGTAACATTCTGATCAAGATATCTCTCCAAAGAGCATTAAATACTCACTACGTAGGAATACAAAAACTCAGCAACATATGGAACAAATTACATGAAAAAAAACCCTCTAATACTGACGTCGGAACCCTTGCAGTAACTAAAGTTTGAGTAGATACTGGAATGATTAGGAAAATGTTACACTGTTAACTCTGCTATAAAGGGCATGAGAGAGGAAGCAATGCGAAACGTACTTTCAATAACGACGGTAAAATCTGTGAAATGGTCAGCACCCCTCACTGCTCATCAATAACAAAATAAAATGAAGAAGTGAAGATACTAATTACAGAAATAAGAGAAAATAAAATACCTTTCTTTCCATTTATAATGATGGAAGAGATTCTCCAGTTACTGCCATGAATATTTTTCTTCGTACGATGAACTGTGATGACAATGATGGTGAATGAAGCCTATATGCATCATCTATCTCCAGGCGAGCGGCTGCTCCTCGTCTTTTAATAGAGGGAGGGGGCATGGACTTGGATTCGATACAAAGTTATATAGTGTAGAGTAGCTGATTAACTATAATATGTCAAAATTTCACACATTCACACTTTTAACACTTGTGGGGGGGGACGGGATATTGCTCCTCATCCTTTCTGCACCTCACCATGCCAATAATGTAACCCAATATTAATGTGTCATGTCTTTATATAAGAAGCCCATTCTGCGGTTCTTCAAACATGCAAACTTCTCCATTACTCTTTTGTTGAAGTCAGGAATTTCACGAACAAGTTCTTTTTCTATAGATAGCGTGGCCAATGCATTTAATCTCTTCTCTTTCATGGTGTTACGCATAAAAGTTTTAATGAGCTTTAGCGTAGAGAAGCACCTTTCTGATTCCGCAGTGTTCATGGGAGTGGTTACAATAACACGTAACAGCTTCACAATTTCAGCGTATACCCCTTCTAAGTTGTTATGAAGGAAAAACTGAAGGAGGGAGGTTGCTCCATCACTGATTCTGAAATCTTTTCTCGTGTACAACGTAGTTAGTTCAGTTTTCAGCTGTGGCTTATTTAGAAAGGGGTATGCATCAACAGCAGCGTTTACCTCACATTCATGAAATTTTAGAGCATGTGTCTCAAACTTATTTGAGCTAAAAAGTGCTGAAGCCACAAGATGCCCTGTGAATGAGAAGCGCTCACGGGCTTGCGTTGTTATGGTATCGCGAACTTCTAGAGATGCCGCTAGCTTACCTGTTGCTGAGTTCGATTCACGCCGACGTTTTGGATCGCTTCCTTCCTCGGATAAACGTTCTATTCCGGATATGCCATTTCTCACTTCCGTGACTGGATTTTCGAATTTGTTTAGAGCAGTATGCACTTGTACTGGGTCCGTGTTCGTTTTCTGAACTACGGCGTACAAGTGGTCAACATGCGGCATGATATTGTGAAAGAGTGATAGCCAATACATAAAGGTGTTGTTTTACAATTGATAACATAAACCAACTGCCTCTCGAATTGTCACACCGTCAAATTCGGCACTCTGTTCTATTTTTTCAAGACATTCAATAAGGTTCGTCCTGTATTCAAATATCGTGTTCACCAGTCTGCTATTGAAATTCCACCGCGTAGGAATTGCCTGGGCAACCGCTTTGATGCAACTGATTCTAAAGCAGCAATTCTCTGAGGTGACCTCGAAAAGAATGATGCAAAGCCAGCAAGATGCGTGAAAAATGTCCTGACCCCACTTATATGCAGAGTAGCCTGTTGCATGGTGAGATTTAATTGATGGGCATAACAATGAATAAAATATGCACATTCATAATGCTTCCTAATAAGTGTTTGAACACCTGCATGTTGCCCACTCATTACAGCTGCCCCATCGAAGCACTTAGCAATTAATTTATATGGCTTATCTTTAAAGAACTGACCTATTTCGGATAACAATATTTCTGCAATATCGTTTACTCTGGCACGAGCAGGATTAAAAAATCCCCAGAATAGTTCGTAAACTTTTCCAGACCTCTCATGGCGGAAAATGAGAACAAGTTGTAGCTGTGAAGAAGAATCTGTAGTTTCATCAGCCTGAATTGCAACAAAATGAGCATTTTCTATCTGAATGCTTATTTCTTCTCTGCATACTTCCAAAATGCAGTCCAAAATTTCATTTTGAACCGTGCTTGAGGTTCCCTTAAATACACTAGCATCATCTTTCAATGATGAATCAAGTTCTGCCGCAAAATTTACAAAGCCAAGAAACATTCCTCTGTTAAGTGAATCTGCAGATTCATCATGACCTCTCAATGCACATTCAAATACACCGCAAAATTTAATGCAGTCTATAATAGTTGATAGAATTTTCCTGTTCTTGTCAACCATATCATTGTACCTTTTCACTGCTATTCGATATGATGAGTCCAGTTGTTTAGCAATATTTACACGACCCAGTAATGCAAGATCCGTACATGCATTAATGTGCAATTTGGAAGATTCGTGGCTTTTTATCTTTTCTGACAAATGTTTCATGTCCTTTATACCTGTACGTGTCCAAGCAAAGTCGCCCCCAAACAAAATACAAGGAAAGCAAAATAAAGCGCTGCGTTTATCGCAACCACAAAGCCACATTTTTCGTTGATACCAATCCATGTTAAAATTCCGATTTACTTGCTTTCCCTTACATGTTGTATGCTGAATTGAAATATTTGGTCGATGCGGTCCTAGTAGCTTTATCTGCAGTTTCTCTTCTATTGTCAATGAATTGAAAGGCGTAGATATTAAAGTTTCTACATGATTCAATGTCATTTTAGCGTCGCAAAATGTCTTCCAAAATAATGAAAAGAAATATTCTATATTCACCAAGTATCCACTAATATCAATGACTAACTTGGAAGATGATGCAGCGTTAAGTTCAGTTACAACACTTTACATTGGCCATGTACGTACCCCTCAAAATTTCGTTTATACTTACGAAGATATTCTGCATGTCAAGTTGCTGGAACACAGACACAATCACACAAATAAATAAACACGTACAGTAACTATAAACTCGCGAAAAACTAATTATTTCATAAACGACCAATACGCACAGACGGAACGCAACGCAAACTCACACACTAACTCAAATCCAAATCCGTATTACAAGGAAGAAAGGAGGATGTTTTTGAAAATACTAGGGACTAGTTTGAGCAGTTTGAGCAATGAAAAGTATTGTCAACTTTTCAGGTCGCCGGAACAAGTGCGAAGATAAGCATTCGAGGGATTTTTTTTCTATCTTATTGCTGCAGGCTGGAAGAACGAATGAACTGCCTGCAAAGCGCTGGAAACACTGAACGGTGAACGAGCAAACATGAATGGGCAGGGCACCTCTTTCACTGCCCAAAGACGGCTACGAATTTTGCGCTTTTCCATTGTAAGTGGACCGACCCTTTGGTCCCTTGCCTATGCTGTAAATGGTTGGATCAGTCAGTGACGTCACGTCTCCGGGCAGAGCTGAGATTGGACTCTCTCCAACAGGACGGAGAAATATATTAACCTCGCACAGGGTGCATACCTTGTAAGTCTGGTTGCAGCAACGTAGGAGTTGAGGGAAAAAACAAAAATTTTAGTTACGCGTATATACCGATCGTCTCTTCAGATGAACTTTTTATGTTAAAATTGTTGTGAGGCAGTGCCCTAGTTGCCCTTTATGTAGCATCGCCGCTGACACACACACAACCTTACATGGATGGCTAGTCATTCTACACTTCTAAGTAGCCATGTAAGGTTGTGTATTGCCTGTGTATTTATTTTGATGCAAGCTTGAGAAAGTTCTGAGAAACCAGGATGAAACGTCGCAGAAAAAAAATCACTAAAAATAACTGTATTATATTACTTTGCATCTACTGAAAGTGGTTATTCTCACCACCTGGAAAGCATGTAGAACTATTTTCACAAAGTGTTGAGAATAGCAGAAAGTTAATCATATGACCAGGTATTGGAAGTATTTACAGAAGTAATCGTAATGCTAATAATTCTAAACTTGACGTGCCTAATCTAACAACAAAAGCATTTAGGAATGCATTACACATTCATACTATGTCAAGTGACATATTAGCAGTAGAAGTCCATGTCGGAACAACGTGTGGTATTTTCCCAATCACTTGTCACCCGCACGAAATAAGTGCAAACTGACGTAAGCTTGATACATGCCAACAACTAAAGAATGCACATATCCATATAACAGACACCAGGCCAGGTTGTAGATCATGCACATGTGCAGTTTAAAAGCTTGTTAAAATAACTCAAAAGCTAGCTTCACCATCTGGAGAAGATGGTCACTCCATTTAGAATATTGGAAATGTGTGCAGAAGTAAGCTTCAAGTTTGGAAAGAACAATTTGCTAATGTGTTCAGCATGTGCCTGTTTAACTGATAGGTGGTTTTAGTTTCAGTTTATGTATGCGTAATTCTAATTTTAAAATAAATCAATATAACATAAAAATTCACTCTCGAGTTGTGTTTTGATGTGAAACAATTTTACATGGCAAGTTCTTCTGATACGCAGAGTAAAATATTTTTCACCCTTCTATACAAATTGTAATTATGATTACAATCAAAATTTAGTCGTATTTGAAAGTAAAAATTACACGTATGAAATATTTACAGTGTACAATTGCAGTTATCAAGAATATTTCTTAATACTTATAAAAGTGTTTTCATTTTCTGCATTTTACTATTTCCTTACATTATTTCTCTGCTGTACAAAATGAAAATTTAGCAGGTGAAGATTAATTTCATGTTTTACTCCAAACGCCTACATTCTCGCATGTGTTGATTTTTAAAACTGATATAGCTATGCTATAAATATAGAAGCAATCTGCAATCGCCTTTTGCCATTACTGTAAACTTTAGATATAAAAATATCTTAAAAATACATACAGATAACCTTCTCGCTTTGATTTCTCTTGTAACTCAACTAGCAGTTTGTTACATCTCCTGCTTGCGGTACGAGAGTCTAGTTTCTTTTTTATATAAATATGAAAGAATCCCAATCACTCACGTCACAATTTCCACCATTCTTACATGAACATATAGTAAAAACTTATCAAAAAGCAATAGATTCGTTGTTTATCACTTCGCATCATCCATTCAATTGTGTTTGTTTGGGTTTGACGTCACATCCGCGAAATCAACCAATCAGAGAGGAGGATTATATCGCCTATGCTGAACTGAGTGGGATCCCGAATATGCATATGTGTAAAACATATGTTGTAGATGAAAGTTTTACATGTCATATTAATATCCGGAATGCATCTATCATGCATTTTCTGTCTTTCAAAAATACAGTGTTTGTAAGTTACTTGTTTTCCATTAGCTAATGAGAAATTGAACGTGTTGAAAAAAATATTGCAAATCGTTGTTCCGAATACACAAATCCTTTAGCACCAACTTGTACCCCCTTTTTGGGTGATTTACGAGGAATATAACGTCTTTCATACTACTACTACTACAACTATTACTAGTACTACTGCTATTAATAATATTAACATTATAATAATTATCGGCACGTTTATCCTGGTATTTGCTACCCACAGTAGACCCATTTAGAGAGTTCACAGTCCTCATTTGGGGCTCGAATCATCATTTGGGGCTCAGTGTTGCCAACTCACCCCACGAAAATTTCACCAACTGATATTTTGAAGCTTTTTGGGGGGAGTTGGCAACCTCACACAAGCAGTGTTACCAACTCGGCGTAGCTTTTTGGGTGTTAACCCCAGTGTTTCTCGGCGTAGCCTTTCACGGTGTATAATTTTTTAGTTTTTTTTGAGGGGGTTTTGCCAACCCATCCGAAGATTCCACTATATCTTTCACTGGCTAAGCTAACCTACAAATAGTGGCAGTACTGACGAGGCTCGAATTATTATTTGAGGCTCGAATTATTATTTGACGCTCGAATTATTATTTGAGGCTCGAAACGAATCGCTAAATATAAAATAAAATAACAATGCCTATGAACCTGTTTGGCTTCAGGAAGCAGGCTATGGAGGCATTCGCCCAAAGTGCACCGTCGCCACCTGCGAGCTTGGACCTGTTGCCCTCCCTATTGTCTAAACTCAACGGTTTGTTGATTATACACTTGAATAGCATCCTGACCCAGTACGACGAGGATGTGGGCAAGACTTTCTACATATTCAACAACAACTTGAATTATTACCAGTTCCCCATCTCCGGCAAACTGCAGTTTGATATGAATCCCGAGAATAAAGGAGAGTTGCCAACATTTTACTCGAAAAGTCACCAAGATTTTTGTTTTTGTCTAACCTAACCTAAAGCGAGGAGCTGGCAATTCTGCTTGAGGCCTTACAGTGCATAAAGCAATTTGCCAACCTACTGGTATTTTTGCCATAGTTTTTTACAAAAAAAAAAGAGAGAGAGGGAAGAGTTAAACAACCGGCAGTATTGCCAACACCTACCTACAGCTTTTTTACTTGGCAAGGGTTTAGCCAATTTAGCAAGGAGTGCCGGCAACAAATATATACTGCCGTAAAAGAGAAAGAGATGGATGGATAGCAACACAGTATGTGTGTGCGTGTGTGCGTATAATATGTAGTATTATTAACTAGAGTGTGTTGGCAACCCATCTGCAACTAAAAAAGATAGAGATACCTATTGCTGTAAGATAAAGAGAGAGACTAAGCTGGCAACAGTGGTGAGCGAATACGTATTATTTCCAAGTCCCGGGCAACACTGGCAACATCAATTGTGGTTTAGTGTTGCCAACTCACCTCAAGAATATTTCACCATATGATATTTTACAGGCGAAGCTAACCTACGAATGGGAGTTGGCAATACTGACTAGTGGAGGTAGCCAGGGCTGCGTCCGAATTAGCAACAGATGTTACCTAGAGCGCTGTTCCATCCGGGACTCAGCCAATCTCTGTTGTCCGAATTTGCGGTAGACGTGGAGTTGGAGGGAAGAGCAGAGAGGCGCGACAGATGCATGCTTGAACTTGCTGTGACGCTGCGCTTGGCAGCCATATTCTAATTTTCTTTTTGTACAGACAATATTTACTGATTAGAGGATGTAAAACTCAGTTATATTTTAATATTTTATCGATAATACTGAATGCAGAAAAATTGTAAATGATGAAATAGTGTGTTATATTTTTAATATGAGTAGTAAATAGGTGGAAATTATTGTCATGTTTGTTTGCGCCCCAGAGCGCGGTGGGTGAAGTTCGGGCTGATACCTGGCGGGAAAAGTGACAGCCGTACTACAAGGGGACATGCAGATTCGGACGACTTGGACGTGACTTCGACGGCATGCGAGAGCAACGGGAGAGAACGGGATGGAGTGCTTGCCAATCCGGACACGGCTTTTTCTCTCGGGAACGATGTGCCACACACACATGCGCGCGCCTATTTATCTATCATGGGTAGATCATGTTCTGCGCATTTATTTGTTGCGCTGACACAGCGTGATGAGTAAATGCTTTTTCTTATTTTTGAAGTATGAATGCATTTTATCGTAATCTTCCAAGTCTTGGGGACACCAATGTTTGTATATCGCGATTTTTGTAAATTTTTCTCGGGAACAATGTGCCACACACACACACACACACACACACACCAACATTGCTGTAAGATGAGGAGGGAGAGAGACCTATAGCTGGCAACAGTGGTGAGCGAATACGTATTATTTCCAAGTCCCGGGCGCCAATGTATATCGGGATTTTTGTAAACCTCTCTCGCGGGAACGATGTGCCACACATGTGTGCGTGTGCTTCTTATTATTTTTGTATTGTGATGCAAACAAACAAATAATAATTTTTTTTATTTTTTAGGATTTCTGGCCTCTATAACCTCGCCAGGGTGCGTGGGTGCTCAACACCAGTTCTAACGGTCATAGCTATCAAAAGCCTAATGCCTCTGTAGAGTTTTGTGAGTTATTATTTTTTTAATTTGCGCATTGAACTAACTTATATTGGATTTTGATCGTAGTGTGCAGTGTTAATTTGATCAGAGGTGCCTTATTGGCTGGATTGTTGTTATTCTGCAGCACTGTTGAGGTGAAATCCAAATTGTACATGTGCTTGTCGAAATGTTTTTGTATGCGTGGAAGAGTGTGCTTGGACCAGTAGGGAAATTTATTTTTCGCACCGAGGTCTGTCGCGAAAGTCTTCGTGCTTGAATTATGCGAGAGAGTTGTTGTCGAAGATTCGTCCAATAGGAGTTGGCAACACTGACTAGTTGCTTCACAATTTTTTTTGTTTTTTAAATATATGATATTTCACAGGTGAGGCTAACCTACAAGTTACAAGTTGACGGCGTAATCTTCTATAAGATGATAAGTATGCAATAAGATGAAGAAGATGCTAACTGGCAATAGCGGTGTTAATGTTTCTAGCTTTCTACCCCCTCTCACTGGGCTTCCTCCCTCTTATGGTGCAGTGGTATTTAAGGATTCGATACTTGCACAAGTGGTTTTTGAAACTGTAGGTCCACCCCTGATTAGTCTTACTTACAGGGGACTCTTGTAAACACTACGAGGACGAAAAAAAGCATATTTTTGTTTTTCTACATGTATGTATGTATGTAATGCGATTTGTGTGGGGGTCAAAATTTTGAATTTATGGCTTAATTAATCTGCATGAATGCTTAATGTTTGATTTTTTTATTTCTAGTTTGATATGAGATATACACAATTTTATTTTTTGAAGTACAGTTAATATTACCTAGTTTGGGTTAAGCTGTAACATACAACTAGCGATCGACACGACCACCTGACACACAGACAGAGAGAGTGTGAGTAAATTCAAAGTGTGATTTATTGTGAACTAAACTAACCTCACTTACCTACCTACATATAGTCTTACAGGTAACTCAAAAAGCAGAAAGTAGTACATAGCATGACAAGTCGATCTATCGTAAACTAAACTAACCTCACTCGCCCATTCACATATAGCCTTACAGGTGACTCAAAGGCAGAAAGGCAGCTATATCACTTGTAAGGGTCAACACACAAGATTTATTGCAAACTAAATTAACCTACGACATAAGCCATGGACACATCTTCCAGATAGGGTATAAGCAACTCACCTTTTGCAATTGTATAACGGGGAAAATTAACCTACAGCTGGCAACACTGTTTGAGTTGCTTTCGACGAGCCAAACTCAAATAGGCTAAAGCTAATCTTCTACAGCTAGAAGCTTGAAACATATACCCTCGCAGAGTATGCCAACTTACCTTATGTAAAAATATTACCTAGTACGGTTAAGCTGTGACATACAACTAATGATCAACACGACCACCTGACACACATACGGAGAGAGTGAGACAGCTTATACGCAATATATTCCTACACATGTACTGGGTTTAAAAGGTAATTTGCAACAACTATTTCATTCACTCCCTATCAAAATCTTCTAACCACATGTTTTTGACACTTGCCGCCAGAACATGGTGGTTTTAGACTGTAAATTCAACCTGATTATTCTATTTGTGCATGATGCCTGCATTTGGAATATTTTATTCTTGGCATACGGTATTTTGCGTGCTCCAGTAACCTTGCGCTCGATTCACGGAAGCTATGACGTGTATTTCCTGTTTCGCGAACATGCGAGAATTTTTCACAATAGATAATATATTGCAAGAGCGAGTTGTTTGTGTATATAAATCTAGTTTTGGAAATAGACATGAATATAATGTCAAAAATTATTGCATAACTTAAAAATATTGATATTTATTGCACTAGCAAAGGTAAATGTGGAATGCCCCGGCCCCTCAGCTGTTAGGTTAAACACCATAAAAATTTTATTACTGATAGCAAGCATTCTCATATCGACAAAACAGATCTAGTAATGAGCTGTCTTGCAAGTCTCCCGAGTGAAGGAATATGATGCCACTATAAACTGTAAACAAGATATGCAGTCCCTCGCATGAGATGTACGAGGCTTATGAACCTCGACCTATAGAGTTGTACAATGGATGTTTTTTTTTAAGCATAGCGGTGTGTTTTTGTTTATTTCAATGTCATCGAGCGGGCATGTAAAGAAGGGGGGGAGAAAAAAAAAGGAGGAGGGGTTATAACGGATAATTCATATTTCGATTTCAATATTTTTGCTAGTCACGATTCACCTGCTATCTAGAAGAACACTGGACGAAGGCTAAAAGCGAGTGAAGGAGAGAAATGTTATTTTTTTTTATTTTTTTGATTGTGTGTGATGAAATAGTTTTAGATAATAATAGTAGGCTAATAGAATTGTAGAAAACGGCTGTATCGTGATGCGAGGCTGAAAGCAATTTCGAAAGCAGTCTCGGGCATCTTCGCGTTCAGCCAACAAGGAAAATGCACATGGAGGGCGCAACGGTATTGTCCATGGATGGTTTTTCTGAATAAACATACATATCAGTTTTTGCAGTCTCCAGATGGGACCGGAGCTTTTGTTTTGGTTGGACAAGGGGGTTCAGATAAATACATGGACATCAAAATAAAAGAAAAAAAATTTACTCCACTGCTCACATGTATTGAGTCTTCCAATAACACACCTCGCGGGGGCGTACCTACATGTATGCAAAATATAGTTAATGTCTTATTTCTCGAACCTGTGGTCTGTAGATTTGCTTTTGTTGGCAACAGAAACAGAAAAAATGGCACCATGTTATTGAATACTGATATGGGTGTACTGTAATCATAACAATTTTTCTAGTTAAAAATCTATGTCGAAAAGCAATGTTGGGTGACTTGTCTGTGTTGGGTCTTATTAACAACTTCACAGCTGTACCTGCACAACTCATCGACTACAAGGCAACAATGTTAGGAAATATGTGCGTGGCTCCGAGAATACAATTTAAAATCACTAATGTGGCATGAACCCCCTCCACTTGTGTGTATTTGAATATGCGAAAATTAGACATTTTGAATAATCGATGAGAACAATCACAAAATCAGGTTGCACCTGTATGACGTGTTCAAACTTCAGACGATTTTTGTTAATCTACAAAAGCCAAGTGTGAACGGAGATTACTACGAAAATTGGGGAAAAGAAAAGAAGCGAGGCTATTTTGGCTAATGGCAACGATGAGGATGAATAATGGTTGTTTTGATAAAATTGACGAAGTCAATATGCCTAGCCTAAAATAAAATTCAACAATTAATGTTAAATATTTGCCACTCTGAAATGGCGACGGCTATCATCATAATATCACTTGTTTCTAACCTGTTCATATTGGCCCTCTCTCTACCCCTCCATAAATTCGATTCGAAAGGCACAATCATTCCAGTTCTTGAATAAGACTCGCATATGCCCTCAGAAAAAAAACAAGAGAAGAAATAAATAAATCAAGTCATGTATATTCTTCATCCCCCCAATTTTCTTCCACAACACCGCACGAAGCCTCGAGTTTCGGATATTGTTGTTGTGCGACAGGATAGGATAGATGAACCGTATGTTTACCGAGGACCAGACGTAATCAAACATTTTTTGAAAAGATAGTTGAAGAGGTTGAGACCATTGGCAGCCTCTTACGCGAATCGAAACCAAATGCTCCTATTATCCAGCGATGAACTTCAATCTCACAATAACATTGAAACGTGTCCGGTGTGCGATCAAAGGTTTTACCGACGAGAACCGGAAAGTAATTTCATCATAATTATTTCACCGGAAACTACATCGGTGGAATCTGTAACATAATGTATTTATGTATGTGTTTGACAATCATATATCACTTACTAGAACAATTTTCACATTGTTTTCACTATGTAAGATGATATTTTATTTATATTTACGATAAAATAGAGGTTTGGGTGTAATAACAGTTTTTATTAATTAATTTAGAGATGTATTTTTTATTTGTTGAGTTAATGATTAGGTTAATTTGTTATTTTCTCGCGAAAAAAAAGAGGGGGACCACAGCTGAAAGAAAATACACAACTTGTATTATTGAGGTCAAGAGTTTGTTTTAACATCACTTTTTGCACACATAGGCTAATCACGACTCGGGATATGTTTAAAATGGAATCTGAAACATTGATTATGCGACCTGACTGGAACTCGGAATAGGACACACTGATTACAAAACGTCGATATATTACCACTTGGTAAGAAATTGAAGTGTTTCAATTCACACACACACTCACAATTTAAAACAACTAAACTGATCGCAGGCCCAACTGGTGGCTGGCATACACAACTATCCATCCACCAGTTGTCTTCTGGGGTGTGTGTCTCGATGAGTGTCAACAACCTCTATTGTGAAGTAAAATCTGTAGGGGTAACATCACTCTCCAATTACAATGTTGGCAAACTTTCCAACTTCATCGTGAACGACGACAAAGGTATCGGCTACCTGATAAAAATTATCAACACGCTGCCTCCGAGATTCTGGAACGTTGCCGAAGGAAAGGGACTCGTGAACGACATCATCAACAAGTTATTTTTCGAGATGCATTTACCTGGCTACCAATACTGCGAACCGGGTACCAAACTCGAGAAAAGATTGGAGAGAGGAGACAAGGGTGTGAATCCGTTGGACGCGGCATGCAAAGATTACGATATTGCTTACAATACGCACACGAATTTGGATGCACGTCACGAAGCAGACAAGAAATTGGAGCATGTCGCTTTCAGGAGGGTCATGAGCAGAGATGTTTTTTTTTTTTTGGGGGGAAAAAGTTGTAGCATTGGGCATCACTATCGCCATGAACACGAAACAAAAATTTGGATGGGGAATCCTACCTAGAGTTATTTTTAACTGGCAACGAGGTGATCTTGGTCAGCACGACGAACCCTCAGCTGTTATAGAAGATATCTGAAACCAGCTTACACTAGTTACTTATAGCTCCCCCCAATTTTCTCACGATGGTGGGTTGCTACCGGCCCTATACGTAGGCCGGATAAATTCCGACCAGAGCCGGATTCGAACCTATGCCGTCTCGCAGCGAACAATCTCAAGACGAGTGAACGCCGTAACTCGCTCAGCTACGGAGGAGGACTCTCTCT